>NC_091217.1:7684843-7729843 GCF_040958095.1 Procambarus clarkii | reverse complement strand
GAGGTACATCTGCATTAGTGCAGCTACCCTAGACTATATGAAGTGGAGTACAGTGTGTCAAAAAAGCTAACTAGGTGATGCTATAAAATCCCCATCACACAGGATGGTTAGTCATACAGAGGCATGTGATAAGCGGTCTGCACTGGCAGACTCCGGATGCATTTTGAGGATATCAAATGTCATCTGATATACGAAGGCTAAAGTCTATGGACGGAGAATTGAACATTTCACATCCACAGAAATCGTGAAAGAGGGAGCATTAGCGTCGTGGCTCTCTTTCAGGGGGAGGCACTGGGCTATTCTTGACCCCCCACCTATGTCATTTTCGAAAAAAATAACCATTAATCCTGCAACGTTTAATGTGGCTAGCCCCAAGCCTCTGGAGCCAGATTCACGAAGCATTTACGCAAACACTTACGAACCTGTACATCTTTTCTCAATCTTTGGCGGCTTTGTTTACAATTATTAAAGTGTAAATGAACTCCGAAGCACCAGGAGGCTGTTAATAACAATAACAACAGTTGATTGGAAAGTTTTCATGCTTGTAAACTGTTTAATTAATAAATATAACCAAAAGCATCAAAGATTGAGGAAAGACGTACAGGTTCGTAAGTGCTTGCGTAACTGCTTGGTGAATCTGGCCCCTGACCTCCAACCTCATACAGACATTGTACCTTATAGATACATATAATCACATATTACCCTAAAACTTCCTGTCCAAAAACGCAAACAAGATTTTGATATCAACCATTCCTATACTGTCTACCCTAATCTGAATATATAAATATTTTAAGATGCGCCATTTCTATCTAACATACTATTGATAATAATGACATAAGGTTTTTTTAATTAAATAACAGAAAATATTGAAAAAAATGTTGAATGGAACACAAAGGTGAAGGAAGTGGAGTGCCAGAAGCCAGCACACAGCACCACATTGCTCTGGTAAATGTCCCGAACTTCTTATATTTAACAAAGAGTGTCAGAACGACAAAGTCTAAGCCACTAACTTCTAGCCACTTGTCCGGCCATTCATGAGCATCTGTGACTACATGGAGTGAACCCAAGCGTATACACCAGTGTCTCTCAGCCTCCTCAAGTCTTACCACACTAGAGTGTAAGTCCCACTCCAGCTTCATAACGATATTCGTCTGTTTTGCATTCAGTGATGGACTGCTACACATTGCCTTGCCTTAGGGGTCCTGGAGCAGTTTGGCCTGCTTCAGAGGAGGAAAAGCCAGGCCTGCCTCCTAGGAGGAGCAGGCTGGCCTGTCTCAGAGAAGGAAAAGCCATGCCTGCCTCCTAGGAGGAGCAGACTGGCCTGCCTCAGAGGAGCAGACAGGTCTTGCTTGCTAAATCATTTTCATATTGTCTTTCTGTCTCTTTTCTCACTCTGACGTATTCATTCCTGGCGCTCTGGTATCTTTTTCTGCTCACTAGTGTCCTATTATTTCCTGTAGTTTCACCACGCCCTTTTACTTATTTGCTTTGCTAGCTTACATCTCTGATTAAACCATGGGTTTCTCGTGTGCATTTCATTTCTTTCCTTTTGGACTGGGACAAACTTGTCTGCTGCCTCCTTACACTTCTGTGTGATGTAGTCCATCGTGTCTCGGGCCGTCTATCCTCTGAGCTCTGTTTCCCAAGTTATATCTGTTAGGAATTTTCTCATCTCCTCATATTTTCCCTTTCGGAATGCCAACCTTTTGTTTTCTGGGCCCTTCCTTGAGTATATTAACCCTTCTTCGACCAGATACTCAAACACCAATACACTGTGATCGCTCATTCCCCAAGGGCTTCCAAATCGATTTCCTGTATGTCAGAGTCGTTCAGAGTGAAGACTAGCTCGAGTCTCGCTGGTTCATCGTTGCCTCTCATTCTTGTGGGTTCCCTGACATGCTGACATAAAAAGTTCCTTGTCGCTACTTCCAACAGTTTCGCTCTCCATGTTTCCTCACCTCCGTGTGATTCCTTGTTTTCCCAGTCCACCTTTCCATGATTGAAGTCCCCCATGATGAGCAGGTGGGATTATTTCTCCAGGCAGCAGTGGCTACTCTCTCAATTATAGTGTTGACTGCCATGTTGTTTCTGTCATACTCTTGCCTGGGTCTTCTGTCGTTTGGTGGAGGGTTATATATCACTGCTACTACTACTCTTGGTCCTCCTATCGTCATGGTGCCTGTTATGAAGTCTCTGAACCACTCGCAGCTTGAATGACCATCTAGTCGTGTGTGTGTGTGTGTGAGAGCGAGAGGAGATTAGCAGGGTGTTCCGTGTGAAGCAGAATTAAAAATATTTAGGAAAATGTTGGCTGGGAGGGTCGTGTGGGAGAGTGGCTGGGAGGGGTGTGTGGGAGAGTGGCTGGGAGGGGTGTGTGGGAGAGTGGCTGGGAGGGGTGTGTGGGAGAGAGAGAGGAAGTTACAAAAGCGTTGCATGACACCGAGGGGGGAAACAACAACACAGACTGTTATATAACTTGCCAGTGGACATAGTTTGTGTGCAGGACCCTCGAAAATAGGTGCCCCCAAACACACACACACACACACACACACACACACACACAGGAATTCTGTACAGGAATCCTTCAGGAATCTGTACACCTGTTGATTGACGGTTGAGAGGCGGGACCAAAGAGCCAAAGCACAACCCCCGCAAGCACAACTAGGTGAGTACAAACACACACACACACACACGCACACACATTATCAGTAAGGAGGAAAGGAAGTTTTTGCTAGAGGTAGATGTAACAAAGGCTATAGGCCCGGATGGAATCTCACTAAAGGAAGAAGCACTGTGCCTACCACTCTTCATAGTGTATAACAAGTCATTGGTAACAGGTGAACTTCCAAAAATCTGGAAGACGGCTAAAGTAGTCCCGATATACAAGAAGGGGGATAGACAGGAGGCACTGAACTACAGGCCAGTGTCCCTAACCTGCATACCATGCAAGTTGATGGGGAAGATTGTGCGAAAAATTATAGTGGAACATCTGGAGCGAAAGATCTTAGTAACACATCTGCATGGGTTCAGGGATGGCAAGTCATGCCTCACAGGATTAATTGAATTTTATATAGATTATCGAATTCTATATAGAACACAATACCACATAAAAGACTAGTGCACAAGCTGGAGATGCAGGCAGGAGTAAAAGGAGAAGGTACTCCATTGAATAAAGGAGTACCTAAGCAACAGGACACAGGGAGTCACTGTGAGGGGTGAGGTCTCAGATTAGAGACATCCAATCTGAGACCGCAGTGATGTGGTGGAGGCTGACTCCATACACAGTTTCAAATGTAGACATGATAGATCCCAATAGGCTCAGGAACCTGTACACCAGTTGCCTGACAGTTGAGAGGCGGGACCAAAGACCCAGAGCTCCCCCCCCCCCACAAGTACATCTAGGTGAGTACACGCACCATCCAAAAAATTAAAATCTGAGAAAATAATAAGGAAGCAGTATTAGCGCCACCGTCGCGCCACAATACACAGTATAAAAACTGCTTTATGCAGATATATGCAAATTAGTATTGGTAAAACGCCAATAAGCCGCACTGAAGCATAATGTTTACAGTCTGGAGCCCGTATACACACATAAATTATGTGATAAGCGTCCAATAATTATAAAATAGTTCCTTGTGTATAAGAATCAGGTGGACGAGGAAGGAGAGAGAGAGAGAGAGAGAGAGAGAGAGAGAGAGAGAGAGAGAGAGAGAGAGAGAGAGAGAGAGAGAGAGAGAGAGAGAGAGAGAGAGAGAGAGAGAGAGAGAGAGAGAGAGTCTTTTCGGATATTCTTGAAATGTTATTCATATCTTGCATAATCCTCCCTTAATCTAAATACAGATATGTGCTAAGCTCCTTCCTAGGGAGCAGACTCCATCATACACAACATATACACACACACACACACACCAGTAACTTCGTGATGAACATATTTGTTCATCACGAACAAACATCCTTTTTAGCATGTTTAAACGGCTATTTGCCGGTATGTGAGGTTTCATTTCGAGCGTTCCTGGTTAGGTTAGGGCATTGTATTTTGTACGTTGTGGCAGATCAAGAGGCCGGCCTGAAACCAGTGCAGTTTCGGTCAGTGACTCGGGCCCTTTGAGTGAGAAGTGAGCGCCCAGGACTAGCTAGGGGGTGGGAATCAGTATGATACCATGATTGGGGTACTTGGTCCACGGCTAGGCTACTGCGGTCGATGATTGGGCTACTGCGGTCCATGATTGGGCTACTGCGGTCCACAGACGATACAAGGAGTCAAAGACCAGCTAAGGAGCCGTAAACAGCTAGCTACGCTCCTCACAGCTCACAAGACACTCACTATGAGGAGGTGGGGAAGGAGAGGTCACAGAGACCTACGTTCCTCACAGCGCTTCGGAATGCTGAGTGTAATTGGAAGCTGCAACCTGTCTTTCAACACAGAAACGGAAAAGTTTTGCAAGATTGCCTTTTGCTGCCACCACCACCACCACTATCACCACCTCACTACCACCACCACTATCACCACTACCACCTCACCACACTCCCCTCATGCTCTACTCTAAACTACTCTACTAGCCCTTCGCACTCTCTTGCCCCCTCTCCATTTTCTCTTGCACTAACATTCTTGGGGCAGCTCCTCTGTTTTTCATTTGAATGGAATTGGGCTTTTCTTCTCTATATTGCTCTTCGGAACAGTAATTCCTTCCTCACATCAACCAGGTTCACGTGTCTGGAACTCTGTTCGCCTGTCTGTCTCTCTCTCTGTTCACTTATATATGATGACTGAGTCGATTGCTAGTTCTTGGGTCTCTTTCTCTCGGTTGAAAGTTGTTAATTGCCAATAGTTCTGTCTTTTCTACTTGACTGCGTGATTCTGTGTCAGATTGGCTGCTGGTCTGGTTGATTGGGTGTCCAACTGGCTGTTTACCTCATGTCAGGTCTGCTACCTTGTTTTGTTTTATTTCGTGTATTCCTGCATGGCTGTAGAGTGACGGTCTCGCTTCATGCAGGTCGACGTTCAATCCCCGACCGTCCAAGTAGTTGGGCACCATTCCTTTCCCCCCCCCATTCCCGTCCCATACCAAATCCTTATCCTGACCCCTTCTAAGTGTTATATAGTCGTAATGGCTACGCGCTTTCTCCTCATAGTTCCAATTTCCAATGCTTGCTTTATTGTCCGAAGGTTTATTTTTTACATACGTTCGAGTCTATCAACCTGCCTCTCTATCGGTCGGCCTACCTACCTGCCTGTATGCTTCCCTGCCTCATTGCGTGCGTGAATTATCAAGTGTTTCTTCCGTCCAGCCTGCCTGTATCCCAGCCTGTCTTCCAGTCTTCCAGCCGGCCTGCCTGCCTGCCTGCCAGCCTGCTCATCTGTCTGAAGGTTGGCACTGTTTCCCGGGTCGGTGCCACACACAGTGTGTTAGTGCCAAGTTCCAGGCGCTGCAGTGGAATGCATTTTGTGTTGTTGTGTAGACCGAGGACTGGATCAACATTGCACGTTATTGCAGCCGGTTGAGCTCGTGGAATTGTTTTGATGGAAGGAGATGGGGGGGGTGAATGGTTAGAGAGGAGGGGGGGGGAAGAGTGAGAGGTGGGGGGGGGGAAAGGGTGTAAGGGGGAGGAGGGGTTGCAAGGTGAGAATAGAGGCTTAGAAGGTTGCACTGTCAAAGGATAGTAAGTTGCAATGTGACCTGGGGAGAGTGAAGTACTGCAAGGTGAGGGGAGAGTTTGGACGGCCGATCGAAACGGAATAGGAAATATGTGAGAAGAAATTCACACACACACACACACACACACACACACACACACACACACACACACACACACACACACACACACACAAGTGACCATTGTGTCCTGGTGTTCCACTAGACGATGGACCTCAGCACAGTGCCCATAAGACCAGGAGACAGGGAAGGGAGAGCAGGAGACAGGGAAGGGAGAGCAGGAGACAGGGAAGGGAGAGCAGGAGACAGGGAAGGGAGAGCAGGAGACAGGGAAGGGAGAGCAGACAATAACGAAGGAAACTACAAGAAAGTAAGAGAGTATCTGGGAAGTGTACAATGGGAGGAGGAAGAACTTAGAGGGAAGACGGTTCAAGAAATGATGGACCAAGTAAAACTGAAGTGCCAAGAGGCACAAGAGAGATTCATACCACCATAAGGGAAAAAATTTGAATATATAATAACCTGTGGTTCAATAGACAGTGCCAGGAAGCAAAAGCAAAAAGCAGTTGGACGAAATACAGAAGGCAAAAAACAGAGTTAAACGTAACAGATGCAACAGGAATAGATGCAACAGGGCCAGGAATGACTACATAAACATACGAATATTGGCAGAAAGAAACTATGAAAATGATATTGTCTCCAAAACAAAGAGCCAACCGAATCTCCCACATAACCATATAAGAAGGAAAATGGCAGTGAATGACCAAGTAACCAGGTTACGAAAATGGGGAAGGCCAGTATACAGAAAATGATAAAGAAATGTGTGAGGAACTTCCAGCCGCTTCCATTGTGTAGTACGACAATTGTTTGGTCTTATGTGACGCATACGAGTAAAAAGCGACGTTCTTTGCAGGAGGACAAGTTGAGCTATGAGAACTGTCGAGACATTTAATAGTAGCAAGAGTAACTAAAAAGGTTATCTTGAGATGATTTCGGGGCTTAGCGTCCCCGCGGCCCAGTCCTCGACCAGGCCTCCACCCCAAGGAAGCAGCCCATGACAGCTAACAACTAACACCCAGGTACCTATTTTACTGCTAGGTAACAGGGGCATAGGCTGAAAGAAACTCTGCCCATTGTTTCTCGCCGGCGCCCGGGATCGAACCCGGGACCACAGGATCACAAGTCCAGCGTGCTGTCCGCTCGGCCGACCGGCTCCCTACACGTAAAGACAGCAAATGACAGTAAAGACAGCAAAATAAGGCGGAGCCCAGCAGCTAGATCTCAATCCTCGCATATCAACTGGCTCGCGGCCATGTTGGATCGGACCTGACATTATCTGCACAAGAAGTTTCCGTGTCAGAGATATTTTTCTCTAAACCTGCGTGAGGTCATCGGAGCATATCTTGCGTTGATAACCAATCCGCTGTGATAGCAGGGAGGTTGTGGAGGCTGGGGTGGGGGTATGGGGTGGGGGGAAAGCTGGGAATTGGCTGGAGTTGTTTGGTGGTGTCTGGGGAAGATTGGGTGACATAGGAAGTTGTCTCGCCCTGACAGACGGAGAACTGTCACCCACGGTGTATAATTCTGTCCCTCTGACTCGAGGGAGGAATGTGTATGTTGTCCACATATATACACAAATACTCGTACATTCACTTGGATTCGACGGTAACACTTCTTGCAGGTCGACGATCGATCCCCTACGGCCCAAGTGGCTGGCCATGTATCTACCCAACGTCCTCTACCAGCTCCTAGTCCTCATATCCCTTCCAATAAACAGAACAGGGTACTCCAGTAGTTGTCAATAGGGTACTCTAGAGGTTGTCAACAGAGCACTCAAGAGGTTGTCAACAGAGCACTCAAGTGGTTGTCTGAATATATAATCCTAACTACGGCCTCAGCCAAGGGCACAGTTATGAGAATTGGAGCAGAAGTGAGAACACCTGTTCACCAGAACTGAATGAGAGACAGATTCTTGCCTCCGAAACGTAGAAAGACCTCGGAGTAGACATGACAGCCAGTCACCACATGGCCGTGTAGCCTTTACGGAACCTTTTATACACACACCATACGTGAGACCAACATTTGAATATGCAGCCCCTGTCATGGAACCTTTAATCAGAAAAGCATAAAATATAGAAAAGTTCACAGACATTTAACAACGCTGGTTCCTGAGCTGATGTTCCTAAGGGAATCAATTAACATAATAGGTAATGTTAGACTATTTAATAACATGAGTGACTCACCACGTCCCTCACTCAGCCTTGGTAAGTTACTCACTGTTACTCACCAAACTCCTCATTCACCGTGGGTAAGCCACTCACTGATTCGGCAATTCTGGAAGAAAAATATATATTACTAGTACACAAAATAATAATTTTGTATATTTGTAAATAGTTCAAACGAGACAAAATGATGCCAATCAATCCGTCAATTTGTAAATAAACGAAGCGTATCCTCGAAAAAATGAACAAATAAAATTGAATATTTCCACTAAAAAAAATGTTGACTCTGTCGAGTTGTTCTTGACAAGAAAAATATATATATATAATTTATTTTTTTGAGAGAGAGCTCTGAACTCAAGACTGTAACTGGCTTCTGGAGGGAAAAAGCATAACCCTTGCAAAATAAACTTATCCTGCAAAACTTTATTTATTTTTTTTTTTTGACCTTCAGATAAAATAAATCTTGAAATACAGCTCCAGAGACAAAAGTTTATTCCTCTGAACTAAAAATAAAGATTTTTTCAGTAGTATTTCACCACCCTGGACAAGGAGAATGACCATTACGACCCCTTGCTCTCTCTCCCTCCCTCTCTCTCTCTCTCTCTCTCTTTCTCTCTCTCTCTCTCTCTCTCTCTCTTTCTCTCTCTCTCTCTCTCTCTCTCTCTCTCTCTCTCTCTCTCTCTCTCTCTCTCTCTCTCTCTCTCTCTCTCTCTCTCTCTCTCTCTCTCTCTCCCTCCCTCACTCCCTCCCATAGAATCATTAACACCTCCATAAAAGTATGAAACATAACCCCTATATCTTATCCCTCAGGAAAAAATCAACAGAACCACTTCTTCACATAACCCACAAATCCACTACGGGGGATCACCCTAGCCCGTGCTACTTGCAAATTTCTGTTCCGGGCGAAGCGGAATCTAACACAACAGCCCAAAGCTTCGTCGCATATTTTCAGAATCACGCTGGAAGCCGGAACATTATCAGGGCCAGATATATTTGGACTAACGAGGCCGTAATGGCCTGGTAGACAGCTCTCGCCTCCACCAACTTATTTGTATGCAAATGGTCCGAAATCCTCACCACCCAAAAAAAAAAAAAAAAATTTTAATCAGTTCGAGTGAGATGATGAGTTGAAGTTTAATTTATCAGTTAAAATGGTGTAAATGATAATGACTGGATGTGTATGGTGTCTTTATAATGACTGGATGTGTATGGTGTCATTATATAGATTGGATGTGTGCTATCATTATAATGACTGAATGTGTGTTGTTATAATGACTGGATCTGTGCTATCATTCTAGAGAATGGATGTGTGCTATCATTATAATAACTGGATGTGTACTGTCATTATACTGATTGGACGTGTGTTGTCATTACAATGACTGGTTGTATGATGACATAATACTGGAAACCCATACTTGAATAAAAAAAAAATGTTGTTTGCGATTAAAATTGTGCATTTGCCCCCCCAAGCACACTGAGAGCTCGGACACGCCAGACCGCTCACACTCGTCTCCATCAGAGCTACACAAATGTTGTTATTATTGTGATGAAAGAGGAATAGTTTGATCCTGACATTGTGTTGCTGTCAGTGGCCGCGTGTGGGTGTGCACTGGGAGGCTGTACCAGCTGATGAGTTGTTTACAATCAGGGGCTAACAGCTGATGCATTGTTTACAAACAGGGGCTAACAGCTGATCCGTTGTTATCAGAGGCTAACAGCTGATCCGTTGTTATCAGAGGCTAACAGCTGATCCGTTGTTATCAGAGGCTAACAGCTGATCCGTTGCTTACACACAGGGGTTAACAGCTGATTCGTTGTTTACAAACAGAGGCTAACAGCTGATCCGTTGTTTACAATCAGGGGCTAACAGCTGATGCAGTTTACAAACAGAGGTTAACAGCTGATTCGTTGTTTACAAACAGAGGCTAACAGCTGATCCGTTGTTTACAAACAGAGGCTAACAGCTGATGCATTGTTTACAGAGGATAACAGCTGATCCATTGTTTACAAACAGAGGCTGACTCGAGTACATGGCGTGTGTTCTAACTTGAGAGCTTGCGGGTAGGTAGGATTAGCTCCTGGGCCCTGCCTCTTTAATCGTGGGTGCCACGTATTCTCACGTCTATCTGTAGCCTTCTTTTCCTCATCTGAAACAGTTAGTCAGTTGTCCACTTCGTCTCTCGGTATCTCCTACGTCGTAGCCATTTGTAATCTGAATCTTCTTCCCTACCGCGTTTGCAGCTTCAGTTCTACGAAGCTGTCTGATCAGCTGATGCCTCGTGGGCCTGATATCACCTCACCGACAAGTTTCCGGCTCTCCTAAATGTTCTTCAACACCTTCTTAAGGTTGGGTTGCACGCCTGGGCACGTCCTCCTGGCCTAGCACAGCCCGTCTGGGGTTCTGAAGGGTCGTGTTGAGCTTGGTCAAAAAGCTGTTCTTATGAGTGCTTCTGACACTGTTTATCTGCGCTTGGTGTTTGATGACTTTGTATAATATCTTCTCGTTGTTCTGGTACTCGTTACTTTATTCTCCTCGTCAGCTTAGTAACGTCCACACACACAGGCACGAGGGACACTAAGGAAGGTGATTAATGTTGATAATTAGAGATAACTCGGTAATGATCCTACTAGGCTCCTTGCTCGTCATCTCTCTCTCTCTGCGTCTCTTACAAGTCCTCTTAGGTTTTTGAAAACATTAGGGTCGTGAAATGGGATCGAACCCGCGGCCCTGGACTCCCTACACCTCAATATTTTATCCTAGATACATCTCGTGACTTTCCTGTTATGTTAGTTTGTTTGTCCATCTTATATGTCAGTCATTTTTGTCAGGGACGCGTCAGAGGCTTTCTGACAGTCGTGAAAGATGGCAGCTCACCCGTTCCTGCAGCTGCTGCCTCCCACCGATCACTTTCATCAAAGTCAATTATGGTTGTTGGATTCGCTTTTTCACTCTGCCTTCCTGCTTCAGCAACCTGTGCCTCGTAGGCATGACTGAGAGTCACTCTTTAATGCTCTTGCACAGGCGGGACCAAAGAGCCAGAGCTCAATCCCCCGCAAACACAACTAGGTGACTAGGTGAGTACATATTTGGTTATGAGGTTGGGCCAGGAGGCGGCGGGTTCTCATTCATTATTCACCTCCTTCACTGCACTACACCCGGAGGCGCTTCACACTCTTCATTATTCACAGTTAGCTCACAATCCGTAATGTTTAACTGCTGAGAGCTGCTGCTTGAGGTGTTGGGATGGGGGCGTCGGCAAGGGAGGATGGGAAGAGTTGGGATGGGCAGGTAGGGAAAGGGAGAGGGAGGGAGGGAGAGGGAGATGAAGGGAGAGGGAGGGAGGGAGACAGGAGTAAGCAAGGAGGAGCCACTTCTCGTGGCACCTCCTTGTTACCGGCACCTGTGTCGCCTCTACTGTACCGGTGGCACCAGACCCTTGCCCTCTGGCATTCCGGTTTGGTTCTACGGCCCAACTAGGCCCTGTGGCACTCTAACTAGGCCCTGTGGCAGCCAACTAACCCCTGTGGCACCCCAATTTGGCCCTGTAGCACCCCAACTAGCCCCTGTAGCACCCCAACTAGGCCCTGTAGCACCCCAACTAGCCCCTGTAGCACCCCAACTAGCCCCTGTAGCACCCCAACTAGCCCCTGTAGCACCCCAACTAGCCCCTGTAGCACCCCAACTAGCCCCTGTAGCACCCCAACTAGCCCCTGTAGCACCCCAACTAGCCCCTGTAGCACCCCAACTAGCCCCTGTAGCACCCCAACTAGCCCCTGTAGCACCCCAACTAGCCCCTGTCGCAGCCAACTAGCCCCTGTGGCACCCCAACTAGCCCCTGTGGCACCCGAACTTGGGTCTATAGTACCCTACCATGCCTGTGACTAACTCACTGGTCCTGTAGCGCCCCATCACAGCCCAGTAAAACGTCCACAGACCATGAAACCTGTCCACTCAGTCAACAGGTCAAGCCACACACACACACACACACACACACACACACACACACACACACAGACAGGATAGATTTCATATGCTCCTCATTGACTATATAAAACAGCTTCTCCAGTTCGTCTGTCGACACTTCCCCCCTTCTCTTCCCTCTCAATTATTCTTCATATCTTATTCATCTTCCCCCTACCTTGGTCGGGTTGAGGCTTCTCACGTTCCTCCCTCACACTGCTCAAAGGAAGCTAATTTCGCTGTGAGACGAGATATCATATTACTTTACTGAACGTAATTAGTGAGGACGTTCATAGATATATAACAAGTATTGTTTTCACCCGTTGAACAGGGCTCACAATGCAAGACTTCAAGCGGGCCGTTATCTTGAGAGGTTATCTTGAGATGATTTCGGGGCTTTTAGTGTCCCCGCGGCCCGGTCCTCGACCAGGCCTCCACCCCCAGGAAGCAGCCCGTGACAGCTGACTAACACCCAGGTACCTATTTTACTGCTAGGTAACAGGGGCATAGGGTGAAAGAAACTCTGCCCATTGTTTCTCTCCGGCGCCCGGGATCGATCCCGGGACCACAGGATCACAAGTCCAGCGTGCTGTCCGCTCGGCCGACCGGCTCCCTAAACACAGCTTTCTGCCTGTTTTGTGCTATTTGTTCAGGCCAGGTGAGGGTATTTGTTCAGGCCAAGTGAGGGTATTTGTTCAGGCCAGGTGCGGGTATTTGTTCAGGCCAGGTGAGGGTATTTGTTCAGGCCAGGTGTGGGTATTTGTTCAGGCCAGGTGTGGGTATTTGCTCAGGCCAGGTGCGGGTATTTGTTCAGGTCAGGTGCGGGTATTTGTTCAGGCCAGGTGTGGGTACTTGTTCAGGCCAGGTGTGGGTATTTGTTCAGGCCAGGTGTGGGTACTTGTTCAGGCCAGGTGTGGGTACTTGTTCAGGCCAGGTGTGGGTACTTGTTCAGGCCAGGTGTGGGTATTTGTTCAGACCCGGTGCGGGTACTAAGCTCTTCTTGCTACACTATATAAAACATACATGTCATAAGAGTTGAATTAAACGTATCTATGAACGCATCTGTGCATTGTTCATGATGATACATTATAATATATATAATGTGTCATCATGAACAAGACGTTGTTCACGATGATACATTAATGAAATGAAATATTTAGATTCAATGATTCTCCACTAAATTTCCAATGTTTTTATTCACTAGGGAAGAAGTTGTAAAATTTACTCCTTATAGTTTATTTTTCACTTTGATTGGTATGTTACACTAAAGCTCAGTTTAGCATCTTTAGAGGCAGAGGGAAAATCAACACAAAAGGAAAACTCCATAGTCCATAGTTGTGATGGGAGGACATATGGATATACCCAGTCGAGACGACCAGTATACTCACAGAAAAAAGTATATTCACTCACCCTGTAGACCACAGAACGTAGATGTAGACCGAAGCACGTGCCTATTACACTCATATCAAATGAGTGTAATAGTAGAAATTGGTTCAATACTGCAACGTTTCCGTAGCAAGTGCTCTTCATTGCACGGAGTTTAAGTTTCTAGTGCTAAGGGGGTGGGGTGGGGTGGGGTGGGGTGGGGTTGGGGTGGGGGGGTTGGGGGAGTTGGGGGGTGGGGGGGGAAGGAGGGTGTCCTTCACTGTTTTATCCTGACTTTCTCTTTTATCCCGGGCTCATCTGTCGTCACGGGAATTGTGGATTTTTTGGATTTTTTCCCCCCGTTTCCTCCAAACTATCGTCGACAACGACCGTTTCCTCCAAACTATCGTCGACAACGACCGTTTCCTCCAAACTATCGTCGACAACGACCGTTTCCTCCAAACTATCGTCGACAACGACCGTTTCCTCCAAACTATCGTCGACAACGACCGTTTCCTCCAAACTATCGTCGACAATGACCGTTTCCTCCAAACTATCGTCGACAACGACCGTTTCCTCCAAACTATCGTCGACAACGACCGTTTCCTCCAAACTATCGTCGACAACGACCGTTTCCTCCAAACTATCGTCGACAACGACCGTTTCCTCCAAACTATCGTCGACAACGACCGTTTCCTCCAAACTATCGTCGACAATGACCGTTTCCTCCAAACTATCGTCGACAACGACCGTTTCCTCCAAACTATCGTCGACAACGACCGTTTCCTCCAAACTATCGTCGACAACGACCGTTTCCTCCAAACTATCGTCGACAATGACCGTTTGCCTTCTTTATTGTTTAATGTTTTTTTTTTTAGTAAAGATCATTGTAAATTAAAAATTTACCTGTCTGAAATATGTAATTTTTATAGAAAAGGGAGAAAACCTATGTCTATATTACAGATCTCACTCGCATGCACATGTTCAGTTGGGTGTCAGCGTAGAGATGAATGACCGCTGATGTAGCGGTTTCGTTGAGACTGACGCAGCTGATGACTGAGCGTCTTGTGTTATGGCTGCCCACCAATTGGGTCCAGGAGGCTGTCTGGAACTCAGTGGCCTTTTATATACCACAACCATCACAAATGAATGAGAAAGGAATAGAAAAGAGAGTGTAAGACTGTTTTCTCCAATACTGAAGCTCCATATCAAGTCAAAACTTGATTAATAAAGATTAAACCCCACACAAGAGGTGGCACGGGCATGAATAGCCCGTAAAAGCCACAACGTAAGAAATCAGTTGTCACAACGTGTTGTTCTAGATTCAGCTACTGGGAACTAAAAGTTCCAAGTAGCACGGGCTATGGTGAGCCCGTAGCAGACTTACCTGGCACAGGAGGGGGGCTGAGGGGTCACAACTTGTTATTGTTTCAGATTCAGCTACTCAGAACTAAGTGTACATGTAGCACGGTCTATGGCGAGCCCGTAATCACAACTTGAGAAGCATAACAATATAAATCCAGAGTGCAGACGAGGTGGGAGTACAGAAGGTGAGGTGCGAGTGCAAAAATGTAAATTATGGAACTAGGATGAAAGAGGGAATTAAACAAAGCATATAATTACGTATAAATGTCTATATACACCTGGTCCCCTGTCACATAATTCCTGCACCTAAGGAGGAAATATTCTCCAAAACTGGACCCATAATTCCCAGCAGCACCTACACAACCCAGTAACATCGACATGAAATATTGCAAGTTATATCTTTCAGGTCCTGGGGTACGTCAGGCAGGCGGGGGTCAGAGTTGAGAGGGGTGTCAAACGTCAGGCATCAGGTCCTGGGCCACCACGAGGCCACACAGACCCATCAGGTCCTGCACCACCACGAGACCACACAGACCCATCAGGTCCCGAACCACCACGAGACCACACAGACCCATCAGGTCCTGGACCACCACGAGACCACACAGACCCATCAGGTCCCGGACCACCACGAGACCACACAGACCCAACAGATCCCGAACCACAACGAGACCACACAGACCCATCAGGTCCCGAACCACCACGGTCACCGCCTCTCGGGTGTTCATATGTGTTCAATAAACCAGTCTGTACCACAAATGGAAACAAAATACAAGTATATTGAATTTAAATGCCAATAAATACCCTGGGAATTCACAAAATGGAAAGAGGACAGAGAGAGAGTTAAAAGTTTATATTGCACGTCAAAACACATTACATTGCTTGAACTCTTTTTTTTTATTTACTTTTTATACGAAAAAAAAAAGGTTTTCCGGAAAATATCCCTTCATATATATGGAGGTACTATACCTCGCTGTGTGTGTAGGGGGACCCTAAACCACGAAGAAGAGAATATGCAGCACTGGGGGGGGGGGAGGGAGACTTGTGGAGCTCTATGGAGTGCATGTATATTAACCTCTCCTACCACCACTTTTATATTTGTATTTTTTTCTTATTTGAAACTTTATTAAACAAAATTGGGTTACAACACTGGTTACAAACAAGGTACAGAGTTACTTAAAAAAAATGAGCTTCAGCCTCACCCACCTTATATATATATATATATATATATATATATATATATATATATATATATATATATATATATATATATATATATATATATATATATATATGTATATATATTATTAAATATGACCGAAAAAGTAAGATTAATAATTCTAACACGAATTTTCTCAATCTTTCGTACATTACGCTTCACTGTTGGAGGTAAATCAAAAATCACTTCTCCAAAATGAATTTTGGAGAAGTGATTTTTGATTTACCTCCAACAGTGAAGCGTAATGTACGAAAGATTGAGAAAATTCGTGTTAGAATTATTAATCTTACTTTTTCGGTCATATTTAATAATATATGTCTACAGGAAAGACTGCTACCAAAATATACTAATATGTATATATATATATATATATATATATATATATATATATATATATATATATATATATATATATATATATATATATATATATATATATATGCGAACAAACCTGAATGGTCCCCAGGACAATATGCAACTGAAAACTCACACCCCAGAAGTGACTCGAACCCATACTCCCAGAAGCAACGCAACTGGTATGTACAAGACGCCTTAATCCACTTGACCATCACGACCGGACAAAATGAGGTGATAGCCGAGGCTATTTGAACCACCCCACCGCCGGCACTCGGATAGTAATCTTGGGCATAGCATTTTACCAAATCACCTCATTCTTTGGTGATCTTTGGTGATTTCTTCATTCATTTTCAGTTGCATATTGTCCTGGGGACCATTCAGGCTTGTTCGCATTTGTGTTCCTCACGTGTGCCCCAAAGAATGAGGTGATTTGGTAAAATGCTATGCCCAAGATTACTATCCGAGTGCCGGCGGTGGGGTGGTTCAAATAGCCTCGGCTATCACCTCATTTTGTCCGGTCGTGATGGTCAAGTGGATTAAGGCGTCTTGTACATACCAGTTGCGTTGCTTCTGGGAGTATGGGTTCGAGTATATATATATATATATATATATATATATATATATATATATATATATAATGTTATCTTCTGAACAGGGTCGGAGAACATGCCAGGGTCACCTTCAGACCAAGGCTGTTCAAATATTCAATCTATTTAAATAAAACTGTGAAACTTTTCCTGTTTGGATTGAAACAGGAAGCAGAAGCACTCTCTCTGATTCTGTTTGGCGTTTCCCCCGTTATTTATAAATCTGGACTGCATTTATAATTCAATTTTGACCCTCAGGCTAAGTTTATTGTGCAGCAACACTCTTCCTGTCAGGATTAGGAATTCTTTGAGTAAACATATCGCCACAGGGACAGCATGGGGAAGCGTTACTCATCATGTGAGTGGGTATACCAAGAATGGCAGCGTTACTCATCCAATGAGTGTACACACCGTGATAGCAGCATGTTGTACCCCAGACGCAGCTGAAACTCATTTAACTGTCTATAAACACATCTTCAAACCAGGAGATTAGGAGATTTAACAACCTCCATCAAGCTTACACAATCTTCCAATCCCGTCTAAGCTTCCCTTCCGTTTCCTTCTCGTTTCCGCCTTTCTCTTTCTTTGCCACACCTTTCCCTTCTCACCCTTTACTATCCACTCTATTTTATATCTTCACCTTCCCTTCTATTCTCCTCTATCCTCCCCCCCCAATACCCTCACCCCAACAAGACTTTCCCAACCCCCCCTCCTTCACCAAGTCTTCCCCCTACCCCCTTCTCTTAGCCTTGTCTAGCACCCTTTCCCCTAACCCCTTCCCCTCAACCCCTTACCCCTGCCTCTCGCCCGTGCCCCTCACCCCTGCCTCTCGCCCCTGCCTCTCACCCCTTCCCCTCACCCCTGCCCCTCACCCCTGCCCCTCGCCCCTGCCTTTCACCCCTGCCCCTCACCCCCTTACCCCTGCCTCTCGCTCCTGCCCCTCACCCCTTCCCCTCACCCCTTCCCCTCACCCCCTCACCCTGCCCCTCAGCCCCTCCCCTCACCCCCTCACCCTGCCCCTCGACCCTGCCCCTCACATATCGCTACGCCCCACCACACATGACTAAGGGTAAATCACAGTAATTTCATTTTAAACCAGACGCATGACCCTTCCCTGGCAGCGGCCACCGGTCTCCCCGCGACCCTGGTGAGCGCCCTGCTGGTGAGGTAGCGAGCACAGGGCTCTAGGGAGCGAGCACAGGGCTCTAGGGAGAGAGCACAGGGCTCTAGGGAAAGAACAGGGCTCTAGGGAGCGAGCACTGGGCTCTAGGGAGAGAGCACAGGGCTCTAGGGAGAGAGCACAGGGCTCTAGGGAAAGCACAGGGCTCTAGGGAGCGAGCACAGGGCTCTAGGGAGCGAGCACAGGGCTCTAGGGAGAGCACAGGGCTCTAGGGAAAGAGCACAGGGCTCTAGGGAGCGAGCATAGGGCTCTAGGGAGCGAGCACTGGGCTCTAGGGAGCGAGCACTGGGTTCTAGGGAGCAAGCACAGGGCTCTAGGGAGAGCACAGGGCTCTAGGGAGCGAGCACTGGGCTCTAGGGAGAGAGCACAGTGCTCTAGGGAGAGCACAGGGCTCTAGGGAGCGAGCACAGGGCTCTAGGGAGAGCACAGGGCTCTAGGGAGCGAGCACAGGGCTCTAGGAAGCGAGCACTGGGCTCTAGGGAAAGAGCACTAGGCCCTAGGGAGGGAACACTCACCTAGGGAACAAGATCGAAGAATCACTGGTCGGGTTGTGCACGATATGATATCAGACACAATTATAAGTTAAGTTATAAGGTATAAGCTCTCTGATATCCAGCTGTTTGTCCTCTGTATAACAATCCCAGTACCCTCGAGCGCTTTCCCTCGCAAACACACAATACCTAGAGCATTCAGGAGAGAAAACTTTCACCAGCAAACATGCTTATGAAGAGAGAGAGAGAGAAAGAGAGAGAGAGAGAGAGAGAGAGAGAGAGAGAGAGAGAGAGAGAGAGAGAGAGAGAGAGAGAGAGAGAGAGAGAGAGAGAGAGAGAGAGAGAGAGAGAGAGAGAGTTATTGTCCCTAATCTCCTTCATCCACTCTGCTGCCCAACAACAGCGTATGTTGGAGTGCCTCATATTAAGAATGAAGGAAAAACATGCAGGAAGAACAGAGACAATATTATGAGAGAGAGAGTAAACATATCACTGATCAGTCTCGCGAGAACACCTCTGCACAATATTTTAGAATTAAATGATTATTTATGGAATCTAAATTGATAATTCCCTTTTCAATTGAGTATCGGAGGGTCTCCCTTAGGTAATATTAATTTGAACGATAGTGAGCGAGAGTTCAAGATTAGACCAGATAATTTTATTTATGATTTAAAGTCACACACTCCATCTGTTGGCAGTATTCCGTGCAGCCGACAGCTGTATTTCCCCCACCTCAACACCTGTTTATAGAGGCCTCTAGATGCTCTAGATGCTCTAGAGTGCTCTGTTATCCACTCGTGTGTGAGAGGTAATAAGCAGCTTCTGCCATTAGAGATCCTTGGCCAATGAGCTCTCATCGCTGCTTCCTCACAGCGGTAGTAACTTCCTTTCAGTAGTTTCAAAGCGTTATATGACAAAGAGTGCTGGGAAGACGGGACACCACGAGCGTAGCTCTCATCCTGTAACTACACTTAGGTAATTACACACACACACGACAATTAGTGACTATAAGGTATAAGTATTTAGCTGTGAGGACAAGGCACTTAGCCAGGATGACTGAGTGGCACTTAGAAGGGATATGAGGACAAGGAACTGGAAGAGGACGCCGGGAAGGAATGGCAACCAACCTCTTGAACTGTTTGGCACCGCAAGCCGACCTGCACGAAACGAGACCGTCGTTCTACCGACCACTCCAAGGGTAGTTGGGTAATTAGCCTCTCAGATTATCATTCAATTCCCACCATAATATTTATATCAGTTGACAAAGTCTTGTCATATATTCTTAAAGCCGATAGGGCTTTAAGAATATATAAATCTTGAGAATACATAATTTTTATAAAGACTTATTATAAATAATATAGAAAATGAAGAATATATGTATAGAGAAATAAGGGATGTAATAATTCAACTGTTTAACATTGCACACTCAACAAAACAATAACACAACAACAACAACAACAACAAAATGTTAAAAGCCTGACACATCCAGTGTAGAGTTAATAAACACCACATTAGTCAAATGGGTCCATGATGCTCTGCTCTGTGAAATAGGTTGACACTATAGGACCTAATTTGTACACACAGACGCGTGACCAAAATAGGACACCAACACACGGACAAAACTGGACATTACACAAACACACGGGCGACACAGGACACTGTACAAACACACAAACTGGGGGCGATGTACGAACTAGTATAACGAGCTCAAAATATGGGTCACTCGTCGCAGAGGTTGGGCACAGGTCCTCCTCATATATGGATAATTCTACAATACCTCGCTCGAACTTTACACACAAGAGATCAAGGATATCAATTATTGGAACCCAAAAACAAATAGAAAGCTAAGTGTGAGTATTCACCTAGTTGTGCTTGCGGGGGTTGAACTCTGGCTCAACCCCCTTATGTGGGTTATGTGTGTGTTCTATTCCCTTCCTCTACCTCTATTCTCTCCCTCCCTCCCTGTGTGTATGTGCTCTAGTGTGTGCTCTATCCCCCTCCACTCTGGTGTTGTGTGTGTGTGTGAGTGTAATTAGCTAAGTGTAATTACCTAAGTGTAAATTATCTAATTAAAGTGTGTGTAGATAATTACTTTATTTAAGTGTGTGTGTGTGTGTGTGTGTGTGTGTGTGTGTGTGTGTGTGTGTGTGTGTGTGTGTGTGTGTGTGTGTGTGTGTGTGTGTGTGTGTGTTTGGGTGTGCGCGTTTGTGTGTGTACGTGTGTATGTGCGTGTGCGTACTGGAAGAATCGTAAACTGAACACAGTCTAATTGGGAACAAAATTAACCGGTCTTCGGAAAATTCGCAGAAGCGAAACAGCCGCCATTAACATTGGAAATGTCTGCCGGGAAACACAGGCTGAGAAGCTCTTAACTTATCCTCCACCTTCAACGAGAGAGAGAGAGAGAGAGAGAGAGAGAGAGAGAGAGAGAGAGAGAGAGAGAGAGAGAGAGAGAGAGAGAGAGAGAGAGAGAGAGAATGTGTTCCTACAGAACAAAACAAAAATCTTTCTCCTCCCGCTGTTTAAACATTCTTCAAACATCTTGATGTTGACTCAGAGATCCATCAGGATGCTGACCCAGAGAATCCATCTAAGACAACATCCAGAATGAATCACTTAAACTGCCTTGAGTGCAAAACATATCTTCATTAACTTAATACTGATCACATCTGTTAACAATTTTCCAATTACCACAACTCGAACCCCCCCCCCCTCCTCTTCCGCCCCTCCCCATCACCCCTCTCCACCTAATACACTTCCTCCTTACCTTCCCCCTCCCCCCCACCCCCACACCATAGTTCACTGTATAAACACAAATCAAGGGATTTATAACCAAACTTGGTTCTCGCCGTAGTAACCTGAGGGCCAAGTTGGGTAATATTATGTGTCAACACCAGCCAGCCAGCCAGCCAGCCAGCCAGTCAGCCAGCCAGCAAGCCAGCAAGCCAGCCAGCCAGTCAGCCAGCCAGCAAGCCAGCCAGCCAGCCAGTCAGCCAGCCAGCCAGCCAGCCAGTCAGTTACCTAAGACAACCTGTCACACTCATTCATTCAACCAACGAGTCAACTTGTTAATCAACAACGCAGCTAACCAGTCGACCAGTTAAGTGATCAACTAGGCAGAAAAAATACCCACTTCGTCAATCTGTCAACAAACCAGTAAGGATTCTTCTGCCCTCCTCTTACTCCCTCCCCCATCCCCCCTCCGCGTCCCCCCATCCCCCCTCCGCGTCCCCCCACGCCCCTCTTGTTGGGACAATTAGTGTTAGTTTTCATTGTAAACAGCTAACAAAACTTGGGCGTTATTTATCTGTGTGTTTACAGTGGCAGACTTGCTGCAGGAGTTTGTTTACCTCGCATTAGCTGTATAAACTACACACTAGGGCCCCTGCATCTTTCTGCCCCCTGGTGAGGCTTTTGTCTAGCTCTCTCTCTCTCTCTCTCTCTCTCTCTCTCTCTCTCTCTCTCTCTCTCTCTCTCTCTCTCTCTCTCTCTCTCTCTCTCTCTCTCTCTCTCTCTCTAGCTCTCTCTCTCTGTCCCATCTGTATTAAGAGAGAGAGAGAGAGAGAGAGAGAGAGAGAGAGAGAGAGAGAGAGAGAGAGAGAGAGAGAGAGAGAGAGAGAGAGAGAGAGAGAGAGAGAGAGAGAGAGAGAGCGCAACAGATGGACATACAGATGAAGAGGGAAAGAACAAGGCACAAATGTTTTGGTATCGTTGATGTGCATCAGGATGTTACGTGTGTGTGTGTGTGTGTGTTCTCCAGATGATGGGTGGAATGGTGGGAGAGGAGGAGAAGAAGGAAGAGGAGGAGGACGAAGAGAAGGTGAAGGAAGCTGGGAATGTGGACAGAGACAAACGCAAAATAGAAGGTTGAGTAGGTATGCCTGTGTATGTATGTACGTACGTATGTGTGTATGCATGCATGTATATATATATATATATATATATATATATATATATATATATATATATATATATATATATATATATATATATATATATATATGTATGGATGTATATATGTATGTGTGCATGTGTATATGTATCAGTAATCAATCAGAAAATACTCCAATTTCTGTTTACCATCACGTCAATAAATCACTCCTCGTTCCAGTGAACAATATTGGCAGTGATTCATCTTTCCCTGATATATACTGATGAACAATGTTCCGTGAACACCACATATAATGTTCCCTGTTCTTTATACACAACATACAGTGTTCCCTGTTCAGTTTCTTACCAAGGACATTGTTATTCACTTCGACATTACGTAAAAACACATCAAATTTCTCATATTGCACAACAAATCAATTCTAAACAGCAACTCACTCACACTCGCGCAAAACAAAGCCACGTTGCGCAGTGTCATACAGCCTGCTGCACAACTATCCTGCCGTCCGATACAACAGGCCACATTGTATAATACAGCGAACAGCTTGCTGGCAGCGAGCGCCCCCTCCCCCCCCTTCCCCAGTGCTGTAGGAAGCAGGGATCATTGTACAAAGTTGCTAACAGCATATGGTGTTTGCAAGCTGCATTGCACATTCATAGGTACAATGTTGCACAGGCTAGCACATGGCTCAGTGGTCACGCACCTGTATCCCGAGCAAGGGGGAGGAACGGTGCTCAGTGAACACCTCTCAGTGAACAGTGAAAGGTGCTCAGTGAACCTCTCAGTGAACAGTGAACATGAACGGTGTTCTCGAGTGCTGAGCTAGTTCACAGGCTCTGTTTTGGGTTCCAGAGTGAATGGTTGGTTCCTTTCTTCTCTGTTTAGGGGGTTTGCAGAATGTATGTTTGGTTCCTTGCCTTTGTTTGGAGCTCCGGAGTGAGTAGTTGCTTCTGTTGCTCATCTCTTAGACCATTCCTTCCCCCCGTCCCATCCCAAATCCTTATCCTGACCCCCTTCCCAGTGCTATATAGTCGTAATGCCTTTGCGCTTTCTCCTCACAGTCCCCCCCCTTCTTAGATCTGTGAATATTTCAGGTAAAGGAACCATCCAAATTGATAGTGGAAAGAAGCCCTATTATTGGTGTATCTCTCAATGAATTCTCCATTAGTTTTGTAAATATTTTTAGAACTCGTCCCGGGATCAGAGAGACAGAGTTGGGGGGGCTCCTATTACCAAGAGATTTTTCTCTACATTGTGAAGAGAACGCGGGATTTAGCCAGCTCTTTCAGTGGATAAATTGGTGTGCATGGAATTTGGGATTTTATTTAGTGATGGAGTGTAGTTAGTAGTTGGGAGAGGGGTGTGTATATGTCTCTTTCATAGGGGTTGTATAGCAAGGGGGCGCGTGTACTTCCACCACTGTAGAATGGTGTTTGATGTCGGTGTAGTTTAACAAAAAAAAAACGGAACATGTTTTTTGACTATGCAAAGCAAAAACCCAGGATATTTTTTTCTAAGTATTCTACTGGATAATGTTTTATGAACTTGCGACAACTACTCAATCTGTTTCGAATATAAATTTAACGAGACCACACACTAGAAGGGGACGACGACGTTTCGGTCCGTCCTGGATCATTCTCAAGTCGATTGTGAGAATGGTCGGCAGGGAGCCGGTCGGCCGAGTGGACAGCACGCGGGACTTGTGATCCTGTGGTCCTGGGTTCGATCCCAGGCGCCGGCGAGAAACAATGGGCAGAGTTTCTTTCACCCTATGCCCCTGTTTCCTAGCAGTAAAATAGGTACCTGGGTGTTAGTCAACTGTCACGGGCTGCTTCTTGGGGGTGGAGGCCTGGTCGAGGACCGGGCCGCGGGGACACTAAAAGCCCCGAAATCATCTCAAGATATCTCAAGAAGATGGTCCTTGGACGGACCGAAACGTCGTCGTCCCTTCACCTTCTAGTGTGTGGTCTGGTCAATATACTTTTGCCACGTTATTGTGACTCCTCGCCCGCATAAATTTAACAATAGAAGGGGAGTGTTCCTCCCCCTTTTTACTTAAAGCAGCTGAATACATGTGTCGTATACATGTGTATGGTATATACAGAGGAGGGGGTGTATGAGCAGGTGGTTTCTGACTCGTGTAAACCGGCTGACAACTCTCCCTTCTCACAGGTTACACTAAGCCTTATCCTCATGGTTTTCCTTCAAACTAGACCCGAAAACCGGTTAACAAAGAGATATTGTACCTGTCCTAACAGCAATATAATCAACAGTATATATATATATATATATATATATATATATATATATATATATATATATATATATATAATGACGTTCCGGACCATTATCAACTCATTATCAAGCGATGATGACATAGGACAGACTGCTACGTCATTTCTTCATCTTATAATGTGTATAATTATAATGTATAATGATCTTATAATGATCATCATATCATCAAGCACGTTATTATGACTCATCATCTGCAGCTGTCTCTCTCTGGCCCTTGTGACTGTTCCAGGCGACCACAGCTGCACGAGCAGCAGCAGCAGCAGCAGCAGCAGTTCCAGCACAGGGTCCTTGTGAGTCAGGTAATCAAACAAGGCATTTCCGAAAAGCACAAACGCCATCAACGTCAACAACAACAACAACAACAAACTAATCCAAGCAGGGGTGTAATCAAAGGCAGAAATTGGGACGGTTGGGGGGGGGGGTATGGGAAAGATGAGGGAGAGGGGGGAGAATGGGGGAGAGGAGGGGGGAATTGGGAATGAGAGTGGGGGGGGGAGAGTGGGGGAGAGGAGGGAATGATAGGGAGAAGAATGAGGGGAGAGAGGGGGAAGAGGAGGAGGAAGAATGAAGAGAGATGAAAATGGCAGTTACTGTCATGTCAAGAGATAAGAGAACGGCGACGGTGAGGTCAGTAGAGAGGAAAATAGTTACGGTGACGTCAGTAGAGAGAAAAATAGTTACGGTGACGTCAGTAGAGAGAAAAATAGTTACGGTGACGTTAAAAACAAGTGTTAAATCGTGTATAACTATTAATGAAAAACTTCTAAATAAAGTCAATATTGGTGCTTTTAAAGAGTAAATTTCGGGGGGTAAACTTCACGTCCGAGCCGTCTAGGTCCTCCCCTCTTGCGTCCTTATATGTTCCCTATCCCTTCTCCTTCTCCCCTATCCCCCCATCCATACCTTCCTACGTCCCTCCCTCCATCACTTCCCCTCATCTTCAGCATCCAGGGACACATTGAGACAGTTCCTGTATCCCCCACCAGGGACCTGGAAACAAATACAACACACTATTGCCCAGTTTGTTTACGATCAAGCTTGTTAACTCAGCCAAAGTTGAGATGGAACGAGTGCATCCTTGAGGCGTGCGAGAGTGAGTGAAAGAAAGAGAGGCTAAAGTGCATAAAACTCCAATCCTTGCGATTCTACGACGGCCGTCTATGGAGGCTGAGAGTTGGTTTGAGTGAAGCTGAGAGATTTGGCGAGTGCACAAACCATTCGACCCCGCGTGAGTCAGGACGAGAGCGCTGTGAGCTACGGGGTTTGGAGAACACAGCTGGATGAGGCAGGTACAGGTAGGCTAAGGAACCTCTCCGGCCGAAGCGAGTGCTTCCCTCCCTGCCCTGAGGCCGACGACTGCAGGAATGATCTGAGGGTTAAACCCCGACCGATCGAGTCCAGCATCTGGCACCGGATGGAGGGAGTGATCTTGTTGCATAGGGAATGTGGTGTACATAGTGATGAGAGAAAATATACAATAATGTGGTGTATAGTGTGTGTGTATATAACCTACGGAAGCCTGCGGCCTGCCTACCGGTAGTTCTACACCACACAGGTATTTCCTTAATGATGCAACTAGTAGCCCGTCGACCAATAGCGCTCTGAGAAGTAAATACTCAATATTTGTCGTCACAACTCGTAACCAATAATGAAGAGAGAAGAGAGAGAGAGAGAGAGAGAGAGAGAGAGAGAGAGAGAGAGAGAGAGAGAGAGAGAGAGAGAGAGAGAGAGAGTTAGAGAGTTCACTAAATATTTCCATAAACCATATGTCTGTTCTAGGTCGAGTGTGACAAACTCTCTCCTTAGAGAGCTTTGTCTCAGCACCAAATGTAACCTGCCTTCCTCAACCCCAGCAAGAAACTGCCTCATATGCGTCGCCGTCTCCTCTAATGTGTATATAAGGGTTGGAGTGCAGCCATCAGCTCCAGAATGAGCAGTAGGTCGTTGGGCATGACGTACAGGGAGATGATTTAATTTGCATGAGAACGGTTGAGTGGCATTCATTCTGTGTGTGTGTGTGTACGCACCTAGTGTGTGGGTGTGTGGGTGTGTGAGTGTGTGAGTGTGAGTGTGTGTGTGTGTGTGTGTGAGTGTGTGAGTGTGAGTGTGTGTGTGTGTGTGTGTGTATATGTGTGTGTGTGTGTGTACTCACCTAGTTGTACTCACCTAGTTGTGTCTGCAGGATCGAGCATTGACTCTTAGATCCCGCCTTTCGAGCATCGGTTGTTTACAGCAATGACTCCTGTCCTATTTCCCTATCATACCTGGTTTTAAAATTATGAATAGTATTTGCTTCCACAACCTGTTCCTGAAGTGCATTCCATTTCCCCACTACTCTCACGCTAAAAGAAAACTTCCTAACATCTCTGTGACTCATCTGAGTTTCAAGCTTCCATCCATGTCCTCTCATATAGTCTGTGTGTATATGTGTGTGTGTGTGTGTGTTAATGTCACAATATTCACAGTCTCTTTTGCTTCAATATAAAGCACCTTTCGTTATTGGCTTGAAAAATATAACATTATTTATCAATACTAAAGGAACTGTAACGTTGGTAAAAAAAAGCTCAAGGAGGTTTTGGCCCGTTGGTGGTGTTGCAGGAATATGCAAAACCTTCCTTATCATTTGTCTCCTGCAACATGCAATCTATCTCCAGAGAGTAAAGAAAATCCAGTTCCTTATCAGAGATAAATTGTTAGTAAGGCGAAAACGTTCATCTGTTGATGGGGGCGGTGGCGTTCATTTGTTGATGGGGCGGTGGCGTTCATTTATTAATTGGGGGGAAGGCGTTCATTTGTTGATGTTGGTCGCGTTCATTTGTTTGTGTTTGTTGTATATGTTTGTGAGGGATAGAAGGAGGGAGGGAGACAAGAGTATCTTGAATGTATTCTGTGAGATAAGGAACAGCTCTCTCTCTCTCTCTCTCTCTCTCTCTCTCTCTCTCTCTCTCTCTCTCTCTCTCTCTCTCTCTCTCTCTCTCTCACGCTAACTCCCTTTACACTTCTCCCACTTCCTTCCTCTGCTGCCCCTTCCATTACCAGAGGAGCCGCTCGCTCCAATGTCAGAGAAGTGGGTGTTCCAGAGAGCAGTGTGGAGGCAGCACCAGGTGCCACTCAAGTAATGGCACTGGAGGTGTAAACAGTGCCAGCTGCTACACGGGAGCACTGCCACGTCTGACAGAGGGAGAGAGAGAGAGAGAGAGAGAGAGAGAGAGAGAGAGAGAGAGAGAGAGAGAGAGAGAGAGAGAGAGAGAGAGAGAGAGAGAGAGAGAGAGAAAGAGAGAGAAAGAGAGAGAAAGAGAGAGAGAGAGAGAGAGAGAGAGAGAGAGAGAGAGAGAGAGAGAGAGAGAGAGAGAGAGAGAGAGAGAGAGAGAGAGAGAGAGAGAGAGAGAGAGAGAGAGAGAGACTACCAATAATAGAACTGTGGCTACGACCGCTGCTCTTACTAAGAGCAGCGACACTATGTACATGACTACAACTACATCAAACGTACATACTGGGAAAACACTTAACAGACCAAGGCCATTCCATCCAGCGGTCGACCCCAAAGACGCATTCATTAATTTTAACATGCTGTTCATTCAAAATATAAATTTTCTCAAATATGAATTAATATTGTTATATATAAGCATACTGTGCATATTTAGGCGTTAGTTAGGTTAGGTGATTAGGTTCAGTTAGCGATTAGTTGGTAATTGTAGTACGTGGGTGAAGCATTTACAGCATTGTGGTTCGAACAAGAGTTCAGATTCCATGGACTGGGGTACATCCTGATTGGAGAGCGTCAAAAGGGTCTCTGATTGTAGACTAATCACTACATAGATGATTGGCTGAACGTTAGAGGGCAAACGTGTGGTCCAATTTGCCTGGAAGACAGTAATCAGGGAGCTCAATCTGGCGCTGATCATGATCTGGCGCTGATTAAGAGGCTCTGTCTGGCGCTGATTAAGAGGCTCTGTCTGGCGCTGATTAAGAGGCTCTGTCTGGCGCTGATTAAGAGGCTCTGTCTGGCGCTGATTAAGAGGCTCTGTCTGGCGCTGATTAAGAGGCTCTGTCTGGCGCTGCACAGAACGTTCTGCCAAGCGCTGATCAGAACGCTCTGTCAAGCGCTGATCAGAACGTTCTGTCAAGCTGATCAGAACGTTCTGTCAAGCGCTGATCAGAACGTTCTGTCAAGTGCTGATCAGAACGTTCTGTCAAGCGCTGATCAGAACGTTCTGTCAAGCTGATCAGGACGATCTGTCAAGCGCTGATCAGAACGCTCTGTCAAGCGCTGATCAGAACGTTCTGTCAAGCTGATCAGAACGTTCTGTCAAGCGCTGATCAGGACGATCTGCCAAGCGCTGATCAGGACGTTCTGTCAAGCGCTGATCAGAACGTTCTGTCAAGCTGATCAGAACGTTCTGTCAAGCGCTGATCAGGACGATCTGCCAAGCGCTGATCAGGACGTTCTGTCAAGCGCTGATCAGAACGTTCTGTCAAGCTGATCAGGACGATCTGCCAAGCGCTGATCAGGACGATCTACCAAGCGCTGATCAGAACGATCTACCAAACACTTACTAAAACACAATGCCGTGATATATTTACGAGAAAATCATTAGAAATCACAATGTCCAGCATGTCGCGGTCCATAAGATAATGACCTCATGGGGTGACTGCCTCAGGGGCATTGTTAATCCTGTCTTCATGAATGT
The DNA here is from genome assembly GCF_040958095.1 of Procambarus clarkii. Lineage (NCBI taxonomy): Eukaryota > Metazoa > Arthropoda > Malacostraca > Decapoda > Cambaridae > Procambarus > Procambarus clarkii. Next base: position 7,700,570 of record NC_091217.1, on the reverse strand, counting down.
GCATTTATTAGTGTTGAAGTCTAGCAGTCACGTGTAAGCCCATTTCTTAAGTTGACTTTGATTATCGTGGATTCCCTCAGTCTTCCTGTCTTAGGTCTCCTCGTTAACGTGGCGTCGTATGCAGAGATGACCCTTAGTGGCTAACCAGCCTCCTATCATCCTGACCCTTAGCTTCCGTTCGTATCTTGAAAGACATAGTCAAATATGAAAATAAAATGGAGTTAAGACCGGCGAATATCTGTCTGCTCTGCGAACCAAAATTTGGCGCTGAATAAGCTGATGAAATTATCATATTTGATTATATAATTACGAGGGAATGATTATCTGGACGGCCGGGGAAGATTCCTGGAAATCGTGATAAGGTTGACTCGTTAATTCACGAGATGTTGGGGCCCTTCTTCATCTTCTTGGAGTGTGGGATAGGGTGGAGTGGGATAGGGCGGAGTGGGATAGGGTGGAGTGGGATAGGGAGGAGTGGGATAGGGAGGAGTGGGATAGGGTGGAGTGGGATAGGGTGGAGTGGGATAGGGGGGAGTGGGATAGGGAGGAGTGGGATAGGGAGGAGTGGGATAGGGTGGAGTGGGATAGGGTGGAGTGGGATAGGGGGGAGTGGGATAGGGAGGAGTGGGATAGGGTGGAGTGGGATAGTGTGGAGTGGGATAGGGAGGAGTGGGATAGGGTGGAGTGGGATAGGGTGGAGTGGGATAGGGTGGAGTGGGATAGGGAGGAGTGGGATAGGGAGGAGTGGGATAGGGTGGAGTGGGATAGGGGGGAGTGTGGGATTCTCTCATTCTTCCACGTTCTCTACCGAGACAATGTCTACTGCGTAGCGTGAGGCCCGGAACGATGTCCAGGCGCGCCAGAACTGGCTACACCTGAAGGGTCATTACTCCCGCTTCTCTTTCTCTGAGATTTCGTTTTATAAATCCCGGCCTTCTGGGTGCTGGATAACCTGTCTCGGGGCATCGTTATCTCGGCCCAAGGGCGCTGCTATCGTGCCCCGGAAGGCTCACAGTCTGACCTATATCCCTGACCTAACGAGTCATGGGGTTTCACTCATGCCTGTCCTTAGCCAAAGTACCAGATACTGTCCTTGGCAGAAGTACCAGACCATCTTGCTAACTGCATCACAACGCGTTTAATAGATCCCTGCAATTAACAGCCTATACCTGGTCACAGACGCTCTGCTTGTCAACAGGTGCTGGCGTATTGTAGCATATCAGGGTAACATATGCTGTCATACTCGCATGTTATAGGTAGATATTGCGTCGATGTTCCCCGGCTTGTTGTGTGCGCCACAGGCGAACAGTCGTCGCGGGAATGATCATTCGTAATTATAGTCACGCGTTGGTGCTCGTTACTGTTTCATGTGGTGGTCGGACAGTCCAGTGATTTGCTAGGTAATGGAGTATGTGTGTGTGTACTCGCCTAGTTGTGTTTGAGGGGGTTGAGCTTCGGCTCTTTGGTCTCGCCTCTTAATTGTTAATCAAATGGTGTACTGGTTCCTGAGCCTATTAGGCTTTATCATCGTCCAAAATGTGTGTCCCAGTCGCACGTGTGTGTGTGTGTGTGTGTGTGCGTGTGTGTGTGTGTGTGTGTGTGTGTGTTTGTGTGTGTGCGTGTGTGTGTGTGTGTGTGCGTGTGTGTGTGTGTGTGCGTGTGTGTGCGTGTGTGCGTGTGTGCGTGTGTGTGTGTGTGTGTGTGTGTGTGTGTGTGTGTGTGTGTGTGTGTGTGTGTACACAAAGGACCCCGGCACCAGCAAACATCTCTGGTGCGTCTCAAAGGAGCAGTAAATCGTCTTAAGCTGCCGAAAGTGATAGATCTAAACAGCTAAATTCTTACGGTTCACTCGTCCTGCTCATCCAGGTGGTTCCAGCTAGGTTATTATCCGTCATCCGCCCCTCTCATCCAGGTGGTTCCAGCTCGAGCACTATTCTCCGCCGTGACTTGCCAATCAAGCACACTAGTGATGGACTGAACAAGCAAAACCTCGACTTCAAATTGCCAAAGTTTGCCCCCGGCACTTGACTGAATGGACTCACCCTGTCGGCGATGCTCTTTTCTTCTATCTTGCACATCTAAAGCGTGAAACTTGACGGAAATACTGAGAGGAAGAGATAGGGAGAGAGAGAGAGGAAGACAGTGAGAGGGGAGAGAGAGAGAGAGAGGGAGAGAGAGAGAGAGAGAGAGAGAGAGAGAGAGAGAGAGAGAGAGAGAGAGAGAGAGGGAGAGAGAGAGAGAGAGAGAGAGAGAGAGAGAGAGAGAGAGAGAGAGAGAGAGAGAGCAGAGCCTGTAAATTAATTATACTATAGGCCTGGTCGACGACCGGGCCGCGGGGACGCTAAGCCCCGGAAGCACCTCAAGGTAACCCCTTCCTCCTGATGCACATTCCTTCCCTCATTCCTCATTGCTTTTAAAACTAAAAAAATTACAGAATATTTTAGCCATACACTAAAATATTTCATTATTGCAGACACTAAAATATTTCATTATTGCAGTGTTTATTGTAACTAAAGCTAGCACAACAATCCCAAAAAATTAATTTATATGAAAATAACGAGCAGTGTTGCCAATACCCAGCGGAGGGTGATATTGGGATGCGAGGCTGAATATTCAGTGATGTTCGATAAGCAGCTGGGGCGAAATTTATGGCAGCCAAGTGAGCAAGTGTTGGCTACACTGAGAGATTTATTCACATCGTAGAATCGTGAATCGCTTACGAAGGGGGTCTATGACCCATCTCTGAGCGGTGATAGCCGAAACGTGGCTTGGGGTGTGAAACGTGGCTTAGGGTGTGAAACGTGGTTTGGGGTGTGAAACGTGGCTTGGGGTGTGAAACGTGGCTTGGGGTGTGAAACGTGGCTTGGGGTGTGAAACGTGGTTTGGGGTGTGAAACGTGGCTTGGGGGTGTGAAACGTGGTTTGGGGTGTGAAACGTGGCTTGGGGTGTGAAACGTGGCTTGGGGGTGTGAAACGTGGTTTGGGGTGTGAAACGTGGCTTGGGGTGTGAAACGGGGCTTGGGGTGTGAAACGTGGCTTGGGGTGTGAAACGTGGCTTGGGTGTGTGAAACGTGGTTTGGGGTGTGAAACGTGGCTTGGGGTGTGAAACGTGGCTTGGGGTGTAAAACGTGGCTTGGGGTGTGAAACGTGGCTTGGGGTGTGAAACGTGGCTTGGGTGTGAAACGTGGCTGGGGTGTGAAACGTGGCTTGGGGTGTGAAACGTGGCTTGGGGTGTGAAACGTGGTTTGGGGTGTGAAAGTTGGCTTGGGGTGTGAAACGTGGCTTGGGGTGTGAAACGTGGTTTGGGGTGTGAAACGTGGCTTGGGGTGTGAAACGTGGCTTGGGGTGTGAAACGTGGCTTGGGGTGTGAAACGTGGCTTGTGGTGTGAAACGGGGCTTGGGGTGTGAAACGTGGCTTGGGGTGTGAAACGTGGCTTGTGGTGTGAAACGGGGCTTGGGGTGTGAAACTCTTCCTAATCTCCCCTTCTCTCCTTTTCCTTCCCTTCCCAATCTCCTCTCTCCTCATTCTCTTCCCCCTTCCTAACCCCCCTTTTGTTTTTTCTTCCATTTTACATCTCTCTTCATTCCCTATCTCTTTATTACTGTTTTTTGGCGGGGAATAAATGAGGGGAACGTATGAAGGGAAAGTTTATAAATGAGAAATATAATGAGATATGACAGCAAGAGGGCTGACAGCCTTGCTGATACTATGTGTGTGTGTGTGTGTGTGTGTGTGTGTGTGTGTGTGTGTGTGTGTGTGTGTGTGTGTGTGTGTGTGTGTGTTTTCAGTTATATTTTAGTTATATTTCAGTTAATGTGAAATATTATATTATAGTTCAGTTATATTTGAACATCCACATTTGTTCAGCATATATATGGATGTGTATAGTTGAATACTGTACAGGAATCAAATATACACACTCAGCTGTTTGTATATATGTCATTATATCCTCTCCCCATTTTCTACCTATCCCTTCCCATCCATTTCCCTATTAACCATCCCCCCCTCCCATCCCCCCCTCCCACTAGCCCTACAACACCCACATACTCGTCTCACTAATGACCTTGTTTATTTAACGTAACAAAATCGTATTAACAACCCAATTATGAGAGATAACGACCCTCTTCGTGGTGGTCAATACCTTCACCGACCTTCCATCACCTGCCCAGTGATATGGTGTCCTGTTATCTTGGTGTTGGTATAGATGTATTGATTCAATGTGATGTATTGATTCAGTGTGATGTATTGATTCAGTGTGATGTATTGATTCAGTGTGATGTATTGATTCAATGTGATGTATTGATTCAGTGTGATGTATTGATTCAATGTGATGTATTGATTCAATGAGATGTATTGATTCAGTGTGATGTATTGATTCAATGTGATGTATTGATTCAATGTGATGTATTGATTCAGTGTGATGTATTGATTCAGTGTGATGTATTGATTCAATGTGATGTATTGATTCAGTGTGATGTATTGATTCAGTGTGATGTATTGATTCAATGTGATGTATTGATTCAATGTGATGTATTGATTCAGTGTGATGTAATAGTGTTGTGTTGCGTCTTACAGATAAACATCAGCAACACTCTGAACACTAGAAGGCCGCCTGCATGACAGCTCATGTCAAAAAAGTGTCAATCTGTTAATCTGACAAAAAAAATGTCATGTTGACATACTGTTACAGCACATGTCAGACAGACAACATGGCAGCATATATCAATTGGGCACAGAACATGGCAGCACATGTCAATGGGACAGATTAAAACACAGTAATGCAAATTGAAATTGCATTAAAAACAGCAATTAACTTTGGACAGCAATTAACATTGGACAACAAACTAGTAATTAGCAATGGCTTGCTCCTCTCTCTCTCTCTCTCTCTCTCTCTCTCTCTCTCTCTCTCTCTCTCTCTCTCTCTCTCCTATCATAGTTGAAGCATTGTTCCTATAGTCAGCATCATTATCATTTAAATTATTTTTATATTCGTAGACTTCTATTGTTCCAGTATATTTATTGCAGTATAAACAGCAGTTCCATAGACCCATTTGTTTCACAACATTACTAAACAAGGAACATTATACATTTAGAAATAAATATTACTCAATATAATGATTTAGTACGCACAAATGAGAGCTTTATAATGTGATAAATTACACATACCGTGGTGGCAACACTCAATTATGTTATTACATTGGACTCAAAGTGTGCTATTAACGCCGATTCAGCGAACAATGTGATGAAAGCACTCTAAGAGCAATCAAGCCTCTCCCCCTTCCCCTATTTAAGAATCCATAGGAGTTCCTGGGACTCGGAACTAGAGGCAATCCTTCTTGCAGAGATGCACGAGAGATGACTCTAACGACCCTGTGGTCGTTAGAGACAATACAATCACAAATCACCATGCAAGAGGAGTACCCGGGGTCTGTGTCTATCTCTTCCTCCCCCCACTTTTCTCCCCCCCCCTAATCATCCCCTTGTCCCCTTCTCCCTGTCCCCAAATCTTAAAATTTCCCTGAATACTATCTTCACTGTATATACTATCTTGATCACCAAAACCTTCTTCGCTACTCACTGTCTTCAGCATTGTGGCCAGAATGAATTCAGTTCATCTTTTCGAGTAAATAATGGAAATGCGCGGGTAAATAGCGGGAGTAAACACGAAAACCCTACGGAAATCCACCCACACCTCCCCACCCACTCATGACAATACAAAATAATAATAATAATAATAATAATAATAATAATAATAATAATAATAATAATAATAATAATAAGGTAAAAAATAAAAGGCAAGCTGCATGTGGAAAGGAGAAAGAGAGAGGACAAAAGACAGGAGTGGAGAGGAACAATGACAATACACAAAGCTCACGAGAGTAGTGGGAGCTGCCTTGATACAGAATTTACGACAAAACTAAAATATATTCTTGTTGGAGGATAGAGAGAGAGAGAGAGAGAGAGAGAGAGAGAGAGAGAGAGAGAGAGAGAGAGAGAGAGAGAGAGAGAGAGAGAGAGAGAGAGAGAGAGAGAGAGAGAGAGAGAGAGACAGAGAGAGAGAGAGAGAGAGACAGAACCCCAAACGGAAGGAAGTAAGACATTTCTATATTCCAGGACTGATTGAATGGTCTTGTTTATTTAGGAATCTATTTATGTGTGTGTATTCGCCTCGTTGTGCTTGCGGGGGTTGAGCTCTGGCTCTTTGGCCCCGCCTCTCAACTGTAAATGAACTGGTGTACAGGTTCCTGAGCCTACTGGGCTCTATCATATCTACACTTGAAACTGTGTATGGAGTCAGCCTCCACCACATAACTTCCTAATGCATTCCATTTACCAACCACTCTGACACTGAAAAAGTTCTTTCTAATATCTCTGTGGCTTATTTGGGCACTCAATTTCCACCTGTGTGTGTGTGTACTCACCTATTATTGCCTGCAGAATCGAGCTCTAGCTCTTGGACCCCGCTTTTCTTGACGTTGGTTGTCTAATGCAGAAAACTATCTTCGTACCCCATTTCTTGCAATTCTGGGACAAGTCTCGTTGCAATCTTCTGCAATTTTTCGAGCTTCCTTATGTGTTTTTTAGATACAGTGATCTAAAAGCCTCCTTATTCAGGTTTCTGAAGGATGTTCCGACATTTGTCAGCGTAGAGTATGCGGCTGACGTTATTCTGTTTATATGAGCCTCTGGAGTTAGGTTCGGTGTTATGTCCATTCCCAGATTCTTTTCTCTAGTCATTATATTGAGGTAGTTTTCCTTGATCATTTATCGGCCTTTCGGTCTCCTGGTTCTTGATCCCATTTACATCACCATACACTTGCTGGTGTTGAACTTTAGCAGCCATTTCTCGGATCAGTTCTGCAACCTGTTCAAGTCATCCTGGAGAACCTTACAGTCTTCATCTGTCTCAATCCTCCTCATTAGTTTTGCATTACCTGCAAGCATTGACATATAAGACTCAACTCCTGCAGTCAAGTCGTTTACATAAATGAGGAATAGTATGAGACCAAGGCCCGAGCCTTGAGGCACCCCGCTTGTTACTCTACGCCAATCCGACTCCTTGCCCCTCTGGAGTAGATATCAACCAAGTATCAACCAGATACACTGGATACACCCTCACAGGTGTACTCTCTGACATCTGTCCGTTAGGTAATTACTTACCCATGTTAATGCGTTGCTGCCTACTCCCGCCTGCCTCTCACGTTTGTATAGTAACCTCCTGTGTGGTACTGTATCAAAGGCTTTTTGGCAGTCCGGAATTGTGCAACCTGCCTTGCCTTATTTTCGTTACTGTATCATAAAACTCCATGAGGTTCGTCAGGTATGATTTCCCTTCTCTTCCTAATCTCCAGGAGATTAGGAAAAGTGAGAAAATCAGTAGAAGCCATGGTAAAGATTCGAACCTGCGTAATGGGTACTCCCAAGTATACCCCATCTAACCAACTCAGCCACGACATGCTTTAAATCCTCATCATGGTTTCTGCTGATTTTCTAAATGATACATCACGTTAATGTGATTTTTTTTCGAGAATTAGGAAGAGTGGTGTTGAAGACGATGGAGAGAGCTTGCTCAAGATATTGACGTCTCTTGTACTCACCTATTTGTACTCACCTATTTGTGCTTGCGGGGGTTGAGCTTTGGCTCTTTGGTCCCGCCTCTCAACTGTCAATCAACTGGTGTACAGATTCCTGAGCCTACTGGGCTCTATCATATCTACATTTAAAACTGTGTATGGAGTCAGCCTCCACCACATCATTGCCTAATGCATTCCATCCGTTAACTACTCTGACACTGAAAAAGTTCCTTCTAACGTCTCTGTGGCTCATGTGGGTATTCAGTTTCCACCTGTGTCCCCTTGTTCGCGTCTTCGTCTTCAGGTGGTCTTCAGCGGTGTGTGATCATCACAGCCAGCAGATGATGGTAAAGATTTAGACGCTGAAGAAGGGGGGAAGAGATGCAGAAGAGGAAGGATGCTGCAGGAAGGTCTTCCCTCTTCAGCAGCCTCTGGGGGAAGAACCCATCTAGTAATTTTTCCAGACACTCTCCTGAGTCTACATTTTCCTGCATGTTGGTCGAGTTGTTCTTCATTGTTCCTCCATGCAAGAGATACAGGAGATGAGAGATGCTGCAGATGCTGGAGCTCTGAAGTGGTCTTTCCCCCTCTCACAAAGTTGCTTTAAACACCCCTCGTATTTCTTGCTCACACTTTCCTGCAGTTTTATTTTCTTCATGTTGCAAGAATTGTTGTTTATCGCATCCTCGGGAAGGAGGAGAGACAGGAAGATGGGGGGAAGAAGGCAGGACGGAAGAGGGACAGTTAGATGGGTAGGAGGAGGTAGGGGGGTAGATAGGAGGAAGAGCAGGATGCTCAGTACTTGAGCACCACGGCCAAGCGTGTTGTTCACCATGTTCAACATGTTGGCATGTTGATACCATCAACATGCTGGCATGTTGATACCATCAACATGCCAGCATACCAAGATACCATCTTGACCAGGTGGTCAAGATCAATCGAACACTGGCGTCAATTAGTTCTGTTATATATATATATATATATATATATATATATATATATATATATATATATATATATATATATATATATATATATATATATAGTTCTCACATTCTTGTAAAGCCACTAGCATGCATAGCGTTTCGGGCAGGTCCATAATCTTAATTCCCTCCCCCCCCCTGAATACGACCCGCCAAATCGTTTAGCAACAAGGTACCCATTCATTGCTGGGTGAAAAAGAGGCTACAGTTAAGGATTGGCGCCCAAGCAATCATCTCCACCCAGGATACGAACCCAGGTTAAATTGCTCGCGAAGCTATGAGCGAGTGTCTAACTACTGTGCCACGGGGTTGAGTGCTCACCTTGTAGGACTTGTGCTATGACAGGTTCTAGAAGCAATGTTGTCGACACCGGTGATTGTCGGCTGCGAGGTTCCCCCTCTCTCCTTTTTCATTGCTGAACTGATTTCCGAATTAACGGGAAACCCATATTGCTGCTGTACCCGTGATGGCGCTGTACCCATGTTGCTTACTCATAGTAAATACGTCATGTTGATTCACAATTACGGAAGAACATTACAGCGAACATAATGCTTGTATATGTTTTCCCTGCTCAGAGTTTCCGCCACTCAGAACGCCCAGAGCGCTCACTTCCACTCAGAACACCCAGAGCCTCCATTACACAGAATACCGGAGCGTTCTCCACAGAGAACGCCCGGGAAGGCCGCGGTACACATGGAGAACGCCCGGAAGGGCCCCGCTACACACAGAGAACGCCCGGAAGGGCCCTCCTACACACAGAGAACGCCCGGAATGGCACGCACTACACACAGAGAACGCCCGGAAGGGCACTCCTACACACAGAGAACGCCCGGAAGAGCACGCGCTACACACAGAGAACGCCACCCCACCATTACCCCTCCCCTTCACTTGCCCTCATCCCCACAGTCAGCACTCCTCGGCCTAACCAACCAGCCAAGCGGCCACGAACCAATATCCCGTTGACCATTTTGCATTTTCTCCGGCGCCAGAGCTGTGCGTCTCAGGAGAACGAACACATTACTTCCGCGGTTATCCACGAGCCCCAAAGACAACACATTAACACATTCTTCAGCTCAAGCGACTGTGTCTCCAGCGAGGATTTACCGCGAGATTTTCTCTGTGATAAATCCAGAGAGGATTTGCATAGGACGCGGGACTGTGCCAGTGATCAGTGGGACTGGTTTCTGGTAGAGCTGGGGAGGGAGTGTCAGTGGAGGTATCAACCAGGTATCAACCAGGGAAGATAGGTACCAGTGATTGGCACTTGGGTGGAGGGAGTGCCATTAAAGAAGCCACATCTCACCCTTCTCTAGGCTCTTTCACTCTCCTTCCCTTTTACACTACCCTCTGGTCCCGCCCATTGTTTTTTCCTCTCACTTACAGCCTCTTCTTCTTCCCTCTTCTTCTTCTCCCTCTCTATTTTCCTCCAGTCGTTAATCTCCTCCTTTCCCACCTCACTTTCCTTTTTCATCATTATTCCTTTATCTCCTCTTTACTCTTTCTTCTTCTGACCTCATTTTTCTCCCCCTTCTCACCACACTCCTCTTCCCCCACTTCACTTCTCTCCCTCCTCTGAGTGCCTTACCACTGCGCCACGGGGACAGTTTACCACCAGCATCCTAGGAAATATATACTAACAAATGGCATACAGACACTGCCGACTAGGAAACACAATTAAGTCACTGCTGACGAGGAAACACAATTAAGTCACTGCTGACGAGGAAACACAATTAAGTCACTGCTGACGAGGAAACACAAGTAACACTTGGTAGTGTTGCTGGTGCAACCTGTGGTGTTGAAGCAGTGTTCTAGATCCCGCCTCTTACATCACCTTTTAATAGTAGGTAAACTGTGGGGTTTACTGCGAATTTAGCTGTAAAGTTTTCTCCAACCTCTGGTTTGACCCCAGAGAAGGTTGTCAGCTGCAACCTGGAACACGGCTATATAGACGCTGTCTCACACCAGTTCCTCTCCCTCCGAGGCTCTATAGACGCTGTCTCACACCAGTTCCTCTCCCTCCAAGGCTCTAGGACCTCTCTCACACCAGTTCCTCTCCCTCCACGGCTCTAGGACCTCTCTCACACCAGTTCCTCTCCCTCCAAGGCTCTAGGACCTCTCTCACACCAGTTCCTCTCCCTCCAAGGCTCTAGGACCTCTCTCACACCAGTTCCTCTCCCTCCAAGGCTCTAGGACCTCTCTCACACCAGTTCCTCTCCCTCCAAGGCTCTATAGACGCTGTCTCACACCAGTTCCTCTCCCTCCAAGGCTCTAGGACCTCTCTCACACCAGTTCCTCTCCCTCCAAGGCTCTAGGACCTCTCTCACACCAGTTCCTCTCCCTCCAAGGCTCTAGGACCTCTCTCACACCAGTTCCTCTCCCTCCAAGGCTCTATAGACGCGGCAAAAAAGCACAATTACGGATACTAATAATATACGCTATCAATCATTATATTTGAAAGCACTATTCAGTGGACTCAATATACAATGACACAACAGTTGAAGAAAATAACGCTGAAATATAGAAATCATTCCCGACCCCACATTTTTTCCCTCTCGTTCTCTATAACTCTCTCCCCCACCTCTCCCCCTCCCTATCCCTCAACCACTTACCTCCTTACTGCTCCCCTCTCAACCCCTCCCCCCCCCAACACCCGCACGCTCCCCAATATGCAACAATGTGTAAGAATTTCTCCGCCTCTCCACATACGAGTTTTATTCGTGAATCTCGATTGGTGATGCAAACACAGGCTCCGGGCCGACCTCCTCCGATTTTTCAAGCCCAGACGCTCAGCGTGAGAGAGGAATGTGACTGTTCTGATACGACCAACACCCGTGTTTAGATTTTCTAAACCCAGGCCTAGTAGCTCAAACATATATATATATATATATATATATATATATATATATATATATATATATATATATATATATATATATATATATATATATATATATATATTGTAAGTTAAAGGGAAGAATGGAAGTAACTGCAAAGGGGCCTATTGGCCCATATTTCTTGATGCTTCTATATTGGTGTGGAGTCTTGAAGTGGGTAGAATATAGTTGTGCATTAATTGGCTGTTGATTTACAGCCAATTTACACTTTACAATTTACAACAGCCAATTAATGCACAACTATATTCTACCCACTTCAAGACTCCGCACCAATATAGAAGCATCAAGATATATATATATATATATATATATATATATATATATATATATATATATATATATATATATATATATATATATATATATATATATATATATATATATATATGTTTCATTGAATATGACTGCATATTCTGTATTTATTATTTTCTGGTTTAGGGCTTCTATCCCTCTAACTATTTTCTTAGCATCAGGGCTTAATTGAAATAGGATCCCTTATGTATCCCCCCCATGTTTTCACCTTCATTGTATTATCACCTGACCTAATGCGGGTATAAAATCAACTAGTATTGTAAGATCTGTTCACTTGAGAATGAACCATGGAGGTTCGAAACGTCGTGCAAATTATACAAATAAGTGTAATACACTCTATAGTAAATCACTTCTTTTCTTCACCTTAAAAGTACGAAAATGAGTTTTGGAGAACTCCTATTTCAATTAAGCCCTGATGCTAAGAAAATAGTTAGAGGGATAGAAGCCCTAAACCAGAAAATAATAAATACAGAATATGCGGTCATATTCAATGAAACATGTTTGAAAGAAAACCTGCTGCCAGTATACACCAATATATATATATATATATATATATATATATATATATATATATATATATATATATATATATATATATATATATATATATATATATATATATATATATTCTAAAGTTATGATTGTGGCCCTTGGATTTATATTTTCCAGGCGAAGGTGCCGAAATAAAGCAGACTGGAAAAACTCAAATATATATATATTTGTGTAGATATATTTTTAGGCTGAATAGCGAAAATATTTTGATATATGCACACTATACAGGGTTGACATAGACAATTTTTGTTTATGTAAACAAAGAGAATTATAGTGACTGAAGCGTTTAAGTGTTACGAATACGAATTCCGTTACTACGAAATGTTACTGTTACGAACACTGCAAAGTATCATCATCTAGAGATTGAGTTTGTGGGTTATATTTGTGGGGACGAATCGACGAAGATCACAGCGTTCACAGAACAACTTGGGCCTTTCGAACACTACGTCGCATTTTTAACGTATAACTCCCTCCCTATGATCAAAATATGATGTACTATAAATCACAGCGGTTCGCAAAATTGACGTCATGTCCCGTTTTCAATTTGTGAGTCCTCGGTTAGGTTAGGTTCGGGATAATATTTTATTATTATTATTGATAGTATTAGTAGTAGCAGTAGTAGTAGCATCAATATCATCACTGTCACAGCACATCAATTGATTGACATCTGAGAGGCGGGACCAAAGAGCCAGAGCTCAACCCCCGCAAGCACAATTAGGTGAGTACTGGACATCAAAATATACCAATATAACAAAATCCTCCCAATAGAAAATAATCGCCAATAAATACCTCAGAAAAAAATACAGAATGGTACAAAGAGTAATCTGAACGACTCAATTACTGTATCCTGTACCAGTCTATCACAGACACACCAAAGCATTCAATGCAACTGAAAGCCGTATAACTACCTGATGTGATTATAGCATTACAGAGAGTGCATATGCAACTTTTCTAAACCAATCCGTGTTCAACAACACCGAGGACACTGATTGAACATTTAGTATGCCTTTTAATGTTGGTGAGGAAATAATGCTCACAGGATCAGCATGAGATGAGCAATTGATTACCACTCACAGGATGAGTATGTTGTGTACACTAAACTACCACTCACAGGATGAGTATGTTGTGTACACTAAACTACCACTCACAGGATGAGTATGGGGTGTACAGTAAACTACCACTCACAGGATGAGTATGGGGTGTACACTAAACTACCACTCACAGGATGAGTATGGGGTGTACACTAAACTACCACTCACAGGATGAGTATGTTGTGTACACTAAACTACCACTCACAGGATGAGTATGTTGTGTACACTAAACTACCACTCACAGGATGAGTATGTTGTGTACACTAAACTACCACTCACAGGATGAGTATGGTCTCAAAACACTTTAACTTCGGAAACAAAGAACCTATCGAAAACTGCCCTAAATAACGCCAGGAAGCAGGAAACCAACACACTTGCCTACAGTGTTTACAACTCACCAAATATAATATTATCAGAAATACCAATTTAGTTCATACTTTTCCTTCGCGTAGAGCATATTCTCTCTCTCTCTCTCTCTCTCTCTCTCTCTCTCTCTCTCTCTCTCTCTCTCTCTCTCTCTCTCTCTCTCTCTCTCTTTCTCTCTGTGTCTCACCTTGTACCCTTCCTCATGACCTTGAGTAATAACACTTCCCCTGGGGAGTACATTGTCTGCGTCTCACGTATTGGTCCCAGCCCATCACTCTTCACCTGAGGCTTTCTTTATCTGTCTAAATTAATTCTCAACCCATTTGATGAGAGGGTTATTGCTTTGTGTGTGTGTGTGTGTGTGTGTGTGTGTGTGTGTGTGTGTGTGTGTGTGTGTGTGTGTGTGTGTGTGTGTGTGTCGTGTAGGCAGGTGTGTGTGTACATAGGTGTGTATGTAATTGTGTAGGCAGGTGTGTATGCAAATATGTGGTCTGGCGTGTATGTAGCTGTCTAGGCAGAAGTCTATGCATATGTGTGTGTGTATGTAGGTGTGTATTAGTTGTGAGGGACAGGTGTGAACATAGGTGTGCAGACAGGTGTGTATGAAAGTGTATATGTAGGTGTGTATCGAGGAGTGTAGACAGGTGTACAGGGTAGATGAAAGCAGCAGAATGAAAGAAGTTAAGTGATGTAAATAGGTTGGAACGTCCGGAAAACAGGGGTTCAGGGCTGTTTATTATCTGTCTCCCCCTGGAGTTCTGTCCTCTGGACCTCTGTCCCTTGGACCTCTGTCCCCTGGAGCCCTGTCCCCTTGAGTCCTACAAAAACATGTCCCCCTGGAGGCTGTGTATTACATCAATGATATTTCTGTTTGCCTAGCTATTAGAACAAAAATCAGAACACAATACAAAAAATCCTGTAAATTTAGCAAAAGGAATTTACAACTTGGCCTTTCGGGATTTGGATCGTAAAGACCAGATTATGGCCTCAGCCAACGCCTGGTTCGGGCCGGTTGTATACTTCGTCCAATCACCAATTAGGAAAATTTACTCTTTATGGGTCGTTTCAGGTGCTTCCTTGCCCATTTCCCCCGACTTAATCTTTATTCCAGAAATATTCACCAAAATTTGAAAATATTTGAGGAAAGTTGTTGTGTTCGTTAAGAGCGAGACCATATTAATGGGTTAAGGTTGTGTTGAGTGGTGTTCGTTAGCTTGGCTCTCTATGTGTTACTGGTGTTCTCTGTACAGGTGTAGCCAGTCAGCCAGCCGGCCAGCCAGCCAGACAGCCAGCTGGCCAGCCAGACAGCCAGCCAGCCAGCCAGCCAGCCAGCCAGCTGGCCAGCCAGCCAGCCAGCCAGCCAGCCAGCCAGCCAGACAGCCAGCTGGCCAGCCAGCCAGCCAGACAGCCAGGTGGCCATCCAGACAGCCAGCCAGCTAGCCAGCCAGCCAGCCAGCCAGCCAGCCAGCCAGCCAGACAGCCAGCTGGCCAGCCAGACAGCCAGCCAGCCAGCCAGCCAGCCAGCCAGCTGGCCAGCCAGACAGCCAGCCAGCAGGCAAGCCAGCAAGCAAGCCTGCCAACCTGCCAGCCAACCAGCCAGCCAGTCAGCCAACCAGCCAGCTAGTATAAGGCCGCATCCATCATTATTGCCTGAACCATCACAGAGGTGCTGCCTGCATTGAGCCGGCAAAATCCCAGTCTTCCTTTATAGAGAAGTAAACCTTGCTGGGGGGTACTGATGGAGTGAGGGAGAGGAGAGGAGTTGTGAGGGAGGGAGAGAGGGGAGGGGTTCTGAGGGGGGGGGGAAATGAGGGGTGTAGTTGTGAGGGAAGAAGAAATATGGGAAGGGGGGGTTGTTAGGAGAGAGGTGTTGAGAGGGAAGGTTAATGTGGGAAAGGAGGCTGTGAGTAAGTGAGTAAGAGGAAACTGGGAGTAAGGGAAGGGGATACAGAGAG
>NC_091217.1:7669843-7679843 GCF_040958095.1 Procambarus clarkii | reverse complement strand
GTAGGAGCCGTGATGACGATTCGAACGCATGCGCTGAGTATTCCCAAGCATACTCTGCCCCAGACGTGGGGTCCAGTAGAAACCCCAGGTTCGAATCCTACAGATTTTCTCATAATTATCATTATAATCATTATTATCGGTGCTGTGTAGGTAGTTGTGTCTAGTCATATATAATTATTAATATATTTCTCAATGTCAGAACTGAACAGTGAACCAAACTGTCATCCGGGAGACAATAGCCAGAACCAGGAGACCGTTTAACACTCGGGGGAAAGCATCATTGTAGTGCATTAACTTTTACGATCACTATATGTTTTTTAAAATATATTTTACAATTTAAAGTAATGAACAAATCGGAGATGTGAGTATAATATATATATATATATATATATATATATATATATATATATATATATATATATATATATATACGGTACATAGGGTGATAATGGTACATACGTTACCATTATCACTATCACCTTCATCATCACCACCACCACCATCACTGTCACCACCATCACCACCATCACCATCACTGTCACCACCATCACCATCACCACCACCATCACCATCACCACCCTCACCATCACTGTCACCACCCTCACCATCACCACCCTCACCATCACCACCACCATCACCATCACCACCATAACTACCTGAATTGACCTGGATTCCTGCTGCTGCACCTCCTCCCCCCTCCCCCCTTCCCCCTTTCTAGGATTTTACATCAAACTCCAACTTCTAAAATCCAGTGAAATCAGAGTAAAAATGTCTACCTACCTTGTGCAGCTTGCGGGGATCAATGACTCCCGGCCCCGGTCTCCGACCAGGAAATATGTCTGCAACATATTTTTTAACAAAAATGTATAGAATTCTAAGCATTATAATGGGTTTTAAATCATGTATAAACTAAGTGGGAGTGAAAACACTCTATGATTCTTTGATGCTCTGAAAACTGTGGCCGTAATTTGATGATAATGTTTTTCTCTTCCATTTTCCTCTTCACTAAGCCAAGACCTTCACTGATGGTTCCCTCATCAGGGTAATGGAAGGTATATAGCTTCTGCTTGATACCTGCTTGATGGGGTTCTGGGAGTTCTTTTCTTCTCCCCAAGCCCGGCCCGAGGCCAGGCTCGACGCGTGTGAGAGTTTGGTCCACCAGGCTGATGCTTGGAGCGGCCCGCAGGCCCACATACCCCCCCACAGCCCGGTTGGTCCGGTACGCCTTGGGGAAAACTATCTAGTTTTCTCTTGAAGACCATCGCTTCCTCGAGGTCCAGCTGCTCTACCTGCATGGTCAAGACACAGGCTGGGGGAAGCTCACAGGGTCTGCATAGAGCATTGATTATTATGGCAAAAATGGATCAAAATTTCTGATAATGTCATATAGACAGAAGCAGGGGTTTGTAATGATTAGTTTGTTTGTATAAAGTTTAGTGTTCTCTCAAAATTTTCTCTCGGTGCCAATCTTAATTTCTCGCTGTTTTTGTAAGATTAACAACAACAACAACTTAAGATTGCCATCTTAAGTTGGATTCTCGAAGTTTTCTTTAGTTTTCTCGAAGAAAACAAAGCTTTTGAACCTTTAGGACAAAACTCAAAGCAGTCTGTAAAGTTCGTGGGCCTTTTACTTTGACTTTAATCATTATAGATTTATACTAAAATTTTACATTAAAGAAGTTAAAAGACACGAATAATAACCACTTGACTGAAAGGTCCATTGCAAGGTCAAAAGGTCAAAAGGATTGAAAGGTCAAAAGGAGCTACAGCTTCACGTTAAATAACTCACAATGCTGAACAGATAAGACAACGGAATATCTTTTTTACACACCCATGGAACCGTCCGCCCGCGGAGGCCGGAGCACTGAAGGAGTGCCACAGTTAAAAATACAACCCCAAAAATACGGAGGACAACTAGAGGGATCTTCCACAAGCCGCCGGCTTCCTGGCTCCGTCAAGGCTATTAGAAAGGGCGTGGGTGGCCCTCAGGGCTTCCTGACCCGTCGAGATCATGGTAATGTTGACCCTAAGGGCAGATAACAGAGTGATTAGACCCTTTTTCAATGATCTATTTCTTTGTTGACTAGTTCCTTCGTGAGTGATATCGCTTCCGCAACGTTAGTTCGTTCGTGAGTTGATGGTGTTCAAATCGCTTTAACAACACTGAATATTCAAACTTATTTGTGTAGCTGATTTATTTATTTATTTAAAGCAAATTCCGACCTCTCAAAAGATTGTTTCTGTTAACTCTCAAAGGCTCTTTGATGGGCCTTTACAGGCTGAAAGATTATGTCAAAGAGGATTTCCTGTCGAAGCTTGGGTCATGTTTTTAGCTTTCCAAAGATTATATTTTTCCTCTCGGACCATCCTCTTGATATATTCTAAGCTTTAAGATTACTTTCATGATACATTTAAGCTCTGAAATTCAGTTAAAACTTTTCTGGGGTTCGCTAACATGTCTGCGCTCTAAACCTGAAATAAAACGCTGTCGACGTCGGTACAGAGAAGCCATCCAAGGTCCATCATCTTACGAGACTCGTCGTAGGATGTATGGATAGGTCGTGTGGGTTTTAGTGCATGTAGAGATATCCCCACCAAGTCTATCCTGAAATAAAACGCTGTCGACGTCGGTACAGAGAAGCCATCCAAGGTCCATCATCTTACGAGACACGTCGTAGGATGTATGGATAGGTCGTGTGGGTTTTAGTGCATGTAGAGATATCCCCACCAAGTCTATCCTGAAATAAAACGCTGTCGACGTCGGTACAGAGAAGCCATCCAAGGTCCATCATCTTACGAGACACGTCGTAGGATATATGGATAGGTCGTGTGGGTTTTAGTGCATGTAGAGATATCCCCACCAAGTCTATCCTGAAATAAAACGCTGTCGACGTCGGTACAGAGAAGCCATCCAAGGTCCATCATCTTACGAGACACGTCGTAGGATGTATGGATAGGTCGTGTGGGTTTTAGTGCATGTAGAGATATCCCACCAAGTCTATCCCAAAGTGGCAGGCGTCACATTGAACTCTTATGTCTGCCATTAGTGTACCTAGAGGGTTGTAAACTACTGCACTTACTGTGTCGCGTCGGATCCTCTGCAGGAAGTTGTTCCTCTTGCAGAAGGCGATATCAGATCCTCTTGTTCTTGAAAGTGATATTTTTCTATCCACAAGCAGAAGGGGACTTCGTTTACTGTCCTGAGAAAGAGAAAAAGTAGGAGAATGAAAGAAGAAAGAAGGAGTGAAGCAGTTTTCAGTTGTTTTGATCTGAGATTATATACATTGAATTCATGATTAGTTCTTCATTATCCAAATTCAGTATCCAAATTTTTCAAGCTTTTAAAAACATCTTGTAGAATGATATTTTCTCTCTCTCTCTCTCTCTCTCTCTCTCTCTCTCTCTCTTTCTCTCTCTCTCTCTCTCTCTCTCTCTCTCTTTCTCTCTCTCTCTCTCTCTCTCTCTCTCTCTCTCTCTCTCTCTCTCTCTCTCTCTCTCTTTCTCTCTCTCTCTCTTTCTCTCTCTCTCTCTCTCTCTCTCTCTCTCTCTCTCTCTCTTTGTATATATATATATATATATATATATATATATATATATATATATATATATATATATATATATATATATATATATATATATATATATATATATATATATATATATTAAAGTTTCTATATTTTAACATTATGCAGTTACTTATAACAAAACAAAAATAATAATGCAACAGAATAATTATAACATTATATAACATATATAATAACATATATATAACTACATAATATATATATAACTACATAATACATAACAGACTCGATATAGCGGCCACTGCCGAGACGACTAATAGCGTCTCCGTTTAATGGCACTTCGGACGAATCACAGGATACGTTTCACGGTGCCTATGAGACAGACTATGGTGGCACTCATGCTTCTGGGAGACGTGAACCAGGGCCACGTGGCACTCCATCCTCGTGAGAGACAGCAGTTGGCACTACCATTTCGTGACTACGGGCTCACCATAGCCCGTGCTACTTGGAACTTTGTTCCAGGTAGCGAATCTTTAACAACAACAACCATTTCGTGAATTCTAAAATTCACGAAATAATTCTAAAATTCACGAAATAATTCTAAAATTTACGAAATAATTCTATAATTTACGAAATAATTCTATAATTCACGAAATAATTTTAAAATTCACGAAATAATTTTAAAATTCACGAAATAATTCTATAATTTACGAAATAATTCTAAAATTCACGAAATAATTCTAACATTCACGAAATAATTCTAAAATTCACGAAATAATTCTATAATTCACGAAAAGACATAATTCATATTATATGAAATATAAATTAATATATAAATGAAGACAATATATATAAATGATAATAGTAATATTAATATAAATTATATATTTATATAATATAGATATTTATAGATAATTATATATTATCTTTATTCAGCTAATTCCTTCACTCTCTCTCTCACTCTCTCCCTTCATCTCTATTCTCCTCTCTCCCTCTCTCCCTCCCTCATGTCTCCATCACTGACCCCCCTCCCTCTCTGGCTCCATCAGACCCCCCTCCCCCGCCTCCCCCCACCCCCCTCTCCCCCTTCCCCCCCCCCCTCCCCCCCCCCAACACACCGCCCACCAAAGACGGGCTGCTGAACCAAAAGGAAAATGACAAATGAGGTAAAACAATAGAACAAGGAAAAGTACAGTAAAGATGAAATATGGCCCAGTGAGTAAGAGCTCCGTCTAGCGGGGGAATGAGGTTAAAGTCAGACACAAGTCCAGAGGGAGGTTAGTAGCGACAGGCTTTAAAGAGGAGGTAGTGGTGGTGGTGGTGGTGCGGGTGGGGGTGGTGGTGGTGGTGGTGGGGCTAGTGGTGGTGCTGGTTGTGGTGGGGGTGGTGGTGGTGGGGGTGGGGGTGGTGGTGGTGGTGGTGGTGGTGGGGCTAGTGGTGGTGGGGGTGCTGGTGGTGGTGGTGCTGGTAATGGAGATGGTGGTGGGGGTGCTGGTGGTGGTGGTGCTGGTAATGGAGATGGTGGTGGTGGTGGGGGTGCTGGTGGTGGTGGTGCTGGTAATGGAGATGGTGGTGGTGGTGGGGGTGCTGGTGGTGGTGGTGCTGGTAATGGAGATGGTGGTGGTGGTGGTGGTGGTGGTGCTGGTAATGGAGATGGTGGTGGTGGTGGTGGTGGTGGTGCTGGTAATGGAGATGGTGGTGGTGGTGGTGCTGGTTGTGGTAGTGCTGGTGGTGGTGGTGGCAGCGGTCACCATCACTCTCCAGGCACTATACTCAACTGGTAATGGTGCCACTCCTCATTATGGTGACTTTACTGGCCAACTTTCCGCTGATCACCACCCATTACATAAACTAGAATTTTTAAACTGGAAAAGAACTACAAAATGCTTGGGAGAGAAATTTTCAGGAATATTGCAATTTAGTTTGGGGATATATTTATTAAAAGTTGGTAAATTTAAAGAAAAAAGCTGAACTTGAAGTCTCCAGAGGTTGAAAAATATGTGCGATTATGAACTTCCAGTTTTCTTTGAACGACTGTTCGCAAGAGTTTGATTATGCGCGCATGCGTGTGTTTGTGCGTGCGTGTGCGCGTGTATATGTATACTCACCTCACCTATATGTACAAACTAGGTAACAGGGGCATCAGGGTAAAAGAAACTCTGCCCATTTTATTTTCTCAATGGCGCCGGAAATCGAACCCGGGCCAGAGGATTACGTGTCCAGCGTGCTGTCCACACAACTAGGTGAATACCCGTCTGATTTCCGTGACCACCGAACTAGAGTCCAATTCTTGGTCTGTCGGAGTCAACCCTGAAGCCTGGAAGAGAACGGAAATATCTACTTTTTTCTTGTACATGGGTTCGGTGGGTTGATTGGGTTCTAACATTTCTGGTTAGATTAGGACTGTATTTTGTAGGCTGTGGTAAATCAAGGGATTGGATATAATGGCCAATCAAACATCACACACAATCATTCTCTCCTGATTGGTTAGCGCAATAGTTTGTTGAAAAAGGTCCTTTGAGCCGTCAGTTTGTTTACTCAGAGTAGCAAACAAAACTAAATATTTGGAAATGATCAATAAGATTTCAGTGATAGAGTACAATGACCTGAGGACTACCAGCTTGGCTCCAGATGTTGGGTAGGATCTCCTGGTCCTCTTGCATCCCCTGCAGCTGCTCCTTCACTCCTGCAGCTGCTCCTCCACTCCTGCAGCTGCTCCTCCACCCCTGCAGCTGCTCCTCCACCCCTGCAGCTGCTCCTCCACTCCTGCAGCTGCTCCTCCACTCCTGCAGCAGCTCCTCCACTCCTGCAGCTGCTCCTCCACCCCTGCAGCTGCTCTTTCACCCCTGCAGCTGCTCCTTCAATCCTGCAGCTGCTCCTTCACTCTTGCAGCTGCTCCTCCACTCCTGCAGCTGCTTCTCCACTCCTACAGCTGCTCCTCCACCCCTGCAGCTGCTCCTCCACCCCTGCAGCTGCTCCTCCACCCCTGCAGCTGCTCCTCCACCCCCTGCAGCTGCTCCTCCACCCCTGCAGCTGCTCCTCCAACCCTGCAGCTGCTCCTCCACCCCTGCAGCTGCTCCTCCACCACCTGCAGCTGCTCCTCCACTCCTGCAGCTGCTCCTCCACCCCCTGCAGCTGCTCCTCCACACCCTGCAGCTGCTCCTCCACCCCTGCAGCTGCTCCTCCACCCCTGCAGCTGCTCCTCCACCCCTGCAGCTGCTGTTGCTCAGCTTGAGGCCGGCCTCACACAACCTGTTCACAAAGTCATGCCGGCCTCCCGCGTCGCTCAACTCTATAATGTGTATTTAAAAGATACCTTTGAACTGCCAAAGTTTGCTAAGATATATTTCTTGGGCGGAGAGTGGTGGGAGGGGGGAGTGTGGGAGAGTGGTGGGAGGGGGGTGTGGGAGAGTGGTGGGAGGGGTGTGTGGGAGAGTGGTGGGAGGGGGGTGTGGGAGAGTGGTGGGAGGGGTGTGTATGGGAGAGTGGTGGGAGGGGTGTGTGTGGGAGAGTGGTGGGAGGGGGTTGTGTGGGAGAGTGTTGAGAGGGAGTTGTGGGAGAGTGGTGTGTGGGAGGGGTGTGTGGGAGAGAGTGGTGGGAGGGGGGTGTAGGAGAGTGGTGGGAGGGGTGTGTGTGGGAGAGTAGTGGGAGGGGTGTGTGGGAGAGTGGTGGGAGGGGTGTGTATGGGAGAGTGGTGAGAGGGGTGTGTATGGGAGAGTGGTGGGAGGGGTGTGTGTGGGAGGGTGATTGGAGGGGTGTGTGCGACAGCTAAGATGCAACAGCTGAGGTGCAACACCTGAGGTGCAACACCTGAGGTGCAACACCTGAGGTGCAACACCTGAGGTGCAACACCTGAGGTGCAACACCTGAGGTGCAACAGCTAAGGTGCAACACCTGAGGTGCAACACCTGAGGTGCGACACCTGAGGTGCGACACCTGAGGTGCCAGGAACACCTTGATAACCATGGCAACAAGGACCCGGAGGACCTGGGGGACGGAAGCAGGAAACCTTGTAAGTGGAGAGACCAGTTTGCATAATTTTAAGAACCAGTTTGTTGCTTGAGATTAATATGACTGTGAGAGGTGAGCAGGAGGAGGAGGAGCAGGACGAGGAGGAGGAGGAGGAGGAGCGGAAGGAAGCAATGGATGGAGAAAATAAAGAGGAGACCAGGAAAGTAATGAATGTGGATTAGAAGAATGGGAATTATCATTGCGATTGTTTGGAAGAAAGAGATGGAAGAGAAGGAGGAGGAGAAGTAGCAGCAGCATGATAACTGAGAGATGGGAGACGAAGGAGAAGTATGTGAGAATGAGTAGATATCAGAAGGTGATGAAACAAGAGATAAATTAAAGAGATGATTGTTATTGTTGTTAAAGATTTGCTACCGGGAACAAAAAGTTCCAAGCAGCACGGGCTATGGTGAGCCCGTACTTTTAAAGAGATGGCTCTTGTCACAAGTGATGACCAAATTCCCAAAGTGTCAGTTTAGGTTGGTTCAGAGGTGACATATCTCTTGAGGGAAGAGATATGTCAAAGGATATATGTCAAAGGTACGAGACATCAGGGGGTGATATGCATCGCTTCATTGGCACAACAAGGATACAATAAGCAAGATAAAAATCTTTGTTTTTGACAAAGCTCTTATATTATTCCCGCCTGAACAGATGCAACATAATCTTGTATCTACTTTTTGTTTTCTATGGTGTGAGTTGCTCTGTTGATCCCATCGACTTGGCATAGTCGGTGATGGATGGCCTCGCTTCCTTCATTGTCCGCGTTCGAGCCCCGATGATCATTCATCGCTATGTCCGTATGACCTTATCTTACCCCTTTAAGATAAGGTCGTGAAAATGTAACAGAAGTTACAAAGTTCTATTGCATTTTCAAGCAGTTCTTTCCAAGATTTTTTTTAGATCATTAAGGTTAAAATTAATATACAATTTTACCTAATGTGAGTCATTTAATTAGGCCTCGTTGAAGTGAAGATGGTGCCAATAGTCATGGCCTCACAGGACAGTGATCACACAGTGACAAGTGGCCCTTGTTGCTGCGAGCAGCCGCGTCCAACAGCCTGGTTGATCAGTCCAGCAACCAGGAGGCCTTGTCGACGACCGGGCCGCGGGGCCGCTAAGCCCCGGAAGCGCCTCAAGGTAACCTAACCTGATCACAGACGTGACTACTGGGTAGCAAAGTAACAGTTGAGTCAAATATTATGACACTCACCTGTGTCAGGTCCAGTTATCAGAGACCTGAAAGTCAAGATAACGCTTGTCAGTGTCTGTGCAGTGAGCCCATCTCACTCAATATACAGGTAAGATAACAGCAGTCCTTTCTAGGCGCGTGGCAGTACACAACAGCAACAGGGTTCCATTAAAGATCACATCATTTCGACACATAACTGCACCATCACCAGGTAGATCTTGACCAGCACCAGCTAAATAGTGGATAGATACAGTAACGGTACCTTACCTTGAGGTTACCTTGAGGTGCTTCCGGGGCTTAGCGTCCCCGCGGCCTGGTCGTCGACCAAGCCTCCTGGTTGCTGGACTGATCAACCAGGCTGTTGGACGCGGCTGCTCGCAGCCTGACGTATGAGTCAAAGCCTGGTAGAGATCAGAAATAGCTGAACACCTTCATGTCAAACACTCATCTAAATGTCAACCAACTGTTTAACCTTAAGTTCGAATCTCCATCAACTCGACCAAGGGAGAATTGTCACTTTACGTCAAACCCATCATCTCAGCTGACCAATGAGAATGAAGGGGTCATGGATCACGTCAGAATGGCAACCAATGATAAGCCAGCTACAAATGTTTTTCATATAAAATCCAGACACGAAAAAAAAGCCTTCCAACCTCTTAGGTATCCAGGGATCGAACTCTGACCATGCATGATACCAGATCACCTCTTTTACAGGCTGGGTCAGAGTACCTACAGTAAAAGGAGGACTGTGCAACACTCAACACACAAATAATATCATAGTTTACCTCTGAGAACAATTATAATTCACGTGATCCTTCCGGGTCCTCTAAAAAATATCCATCAAAATTTTGTTTTCATACCACACCAATTTTTGCTTTATTAGATGTATAATGTTTTGGCTGGAAGGATGCAGGAGATGCTGTTCCACTGGGCTGTCACACTAAGGCACTGGAGCAGCTGCTGACAGCTCTTGGGTCTCTACCTGGCGACGATCGAGTCTGAGTTCAACTCTCTTGTCGCATCGATGAACTTACAGCGTAACTGAACAAATCCACAAGGGCCGTGACGAGGATTCGAACCTACGTCCGAGAGCATCGCAGACTTAGATATGTTACACCGTAACTCTTTGGCAAGATATTGTCTCTTTTACCCAAGATACCAAAGGTCCTAATCCTGTAAGGGGACTCTTTATATTCGTCTCTGTACCGCTGACTAATGTGACAGAGCCACTTTCTCTACCAACATCAGTTTCCCACTCGTACAAAACCTGTTT
>NC_091217.1:7662343-7667343 GCF_040958095.1 Procambarus clarkii | reverse complement strand
TCTGTCCTGCCTTATCCTTGTTACTTTATCATAGAATTCTAAAAGGTTTGTTAGGCATGATTTCCCTGTCCAGAACCCATGTCGGTGCTTGTTTACAAACCCAATGCTCTCCAGGTGCTCAACAAGTCTTAGCCTAATTATTCTTTCAAGTATTTTGCAGGGGATGCTTGTCAGTGATACGGGTCTGTAGTTAAGTGCCTCCTCCCTATCCCCCTTTTTGAAAATCGGTACGACATTTGCCTCCTTCCAGCAACTGGGCAATTCTCCCGACATAAGTGACTCATTGAAGATCATTGCCAGAGGCACGCTGAGAGCCTGCGCTGCCTCTTTAAGTATCCACGGTGATACTTTGTCTGGTCCAACAGCTTTATTTGCATCCAGTGTTGTCAACTGTTTCATTACATCCTCTGCTGTCACCTCTATATCTGATAGTCTTTCATCTTGGGTAATCTCTTCTAACAATGGGAGCTGCTCAGGCTCGGTAGTGAACACTCCATGGAATTTTGCATTCAGTACCTCGCAGATTTCCTTGTCGCTTTCTGTATATGCCCCTTCTGTTTTCCTCAGTCTTGTCACTTGGTCATTTACCGACATCTTCCTCCTTATATGGCTATGTAGTAATTTTGGTTGCTTTTTCGCTTTGACTGCAATATCGTTCTCATAATTTCTTTCCGACACTCGTCTTATGTTAATGTAATCATTCCTAGCTCTGTTACATCTAATCCTGTTGTCCTCTGTCCTTTGTCTTCTGTACTTCCTCCACTCCCTCCTGCTTCTCACCTTTGCTTCCTGACACTGTCTATTAAACCATGGGTTATTATATTCCCTCCTGCTTTTTTTCTTTATTGTTGGAATAAATCTATCTTCCGCCTCCTTGCATTTCAATATGACTTGGGTCATCATACCTTGCACTGTTTTTCCTCTAAGTTCTTCCTCCCACTGCACTTCTCCCAGGTAGTCCCTTATCCCTCTGTAGTCCCCTTTTCTGTAATCAAGTCTCCTTTCCCGGACCTCTTGTCCTTTGGTCACAATTTTAAGCTCCATCATGTAGTCAAAGGCTAGGACACAATGGTCACTAGCTCCTAGTGGTATTTCATGTTCCAACTGCTCGATGTCTTCTACATTCTGAGTGATAATGAGATCTAATAGGCTGGGCGTATCCCCTCCTCTTTCCCTAGTATCTTCTTTCACATGCTGTGTTAGGAAATTCCTGTCAATAACGTCTACCAGCTTCGCTCCCCAGGTCTCCTCCCCGCCATGGGGATTCCTCGTTTCCCAATCTATCTCTCCGTGATTTAGGTCCCCCATGACCAGCAGCTTCGCTCTCATTCTATGCGCTAAAGTTGCTGCCCTCTGCAGTTCATCCATACATGTCTTGTTGCTGTCCTCGTACTCCTGCCTGGGCCTTCTACTGTTTGGTGGGGGATTGTAGAGTATCAAGATTACAATCTTCTTCCCATCCACTGTCAGGGTTCCATGTATGAAGCTTGTGCTTTCATTGGTACCCGGATTTTCCAGCTCATCAAACTCCCATTTCCGCTTTATTAGTAGTGCCACTCCACCTCCCTGTCTCTGTGTCCTTTCTTTTCTTATCACCTGGTACCCCTCTGGAAAGATTGCATCCGAGATCATGCCATTTATTTTAGTTTCCACTATTGCCACTATGTCTGGGTCTGCCTCACTAACTCTTTCTTTTATCTCTTCTGCTTTATTGGCTACCCCATCAGCATTGGTGTACCAAACCTTGAGACTCTTCTTGGAAACTCGGGTGTCAGAGTTCCCCCTTTCACCAGGGGTCTGGGGGGAACTGGGGGGTGTCTGGGGGGCAAGTGGGGGCTGTGGGGGCTGTGGGGGCGAGTGGGGGGGTGCTAGGGGGGTGCCTGGGAGTGCCTGGTAGGCAAATGGGGTCTGGGCATCTAGGGGGGTAAGAAGGGCATAATGGGTCTGAAAGTTAGGGGTCTGAATAGCATAGGGGGGTTGAGAAATAGAGTGAGACTGAGAGTCAGATAGAGGTTGAGAGGTTGGGGGGAAGAGGGATACTGAGGTGAGATGAGAATGGAGCATGGGTGCTGGGAGTGGAAGAGAGGGTATATTAGATAGGGGGGAATCGGGGGTAGGTGGGGGTTTTGGGGTAGAAGAGGGGAAGAGGGAGATGGGGGAAGGTGTTAGGGGGTCACAAGGTGAGGGGGTTAAATGTGGGCTGGAGGTGCATAGGAGGGGTGAGGGTTGGGTGGGGTTTGGGGGTGAGTGGAAGAGGGGTGCAGTGGAAGCTGGGATGGAGTAGATGGAATTGAAGTCAATGGGGTAGAAGGGGCAGGGGAGTGGGAAGGGGTATTTGGGGAGGGGGGATGGGAAGGTGGGTTTGGGGAGGACATGGCTTGACCCACTGGGGTCGCTGACAAGTGTGATGTAGCAGGGGCAGGGGAATCGTTGTGGAGGTGCAAATGTGGAAGGGACAGGGGGGTTTTGGGAGGCTGAGGCAGGGGGGATGTATAGGAGGGCTGAGTTGGGGAGGATGCGACCTGGGAGGTGACCTGGGAGGTGACCTGGGAGGTGACCTGGGATGTGACCTGGGAGGTGAGATTACCTGGGAGGTTAGTACGTTGTCGTTGTTGCCATCTATTTTTGTGGGCTGTTTGCTCATCTTTCGTCATAAACCTCTCTATAAACACATTGTAATGGGTTTCACTTCCTCTGAGTAAATGCTTGCTCCTCATTATGTACTCCACTGCCTCCTCATTGGAGAATTGCACCAGAACAGGTCTCTTCTTGGTACAATTGTAAGGTCCAACCCGTCGATTGATATCCACCTCGCGTTCTGCCATCTCTGCTCCAATACACCTCAATATCTCGTGCAATTCGTAATTTTCTGTTTCTATTCTCTCTTGTCTTGTTGGTGCCCTAGATTCGAATAATCCATGTATTATAATAGACCGTCTCCTCAGGAATTCATTGTCATGCTGGTAGCCTGTCCCCTGGGGATTCCCCATCCCAACCGCAGTCACTAACCCATCTCCCACTAATCCCACTCTATCCTTAGCCATGCTGCTAAACCTTCCTAATTCGTTTGTGATACGAGCACATTCCCTCTCCCAGTCCTCTCTTCCCTTCCTAATCTCTTCCTGAACATAGAGCATAAGTTCTTGTTTCTGCCTCTCTACCGCATCCTGTATTTGCTGAAATACCTCACTTTTAATCCCCTGGATTAGATCCTCCAACCAATCACTCCTTCTCTCTACAAATTTCCCTATTAATTTGTCTATAAATCTGTCCTCCTCCTCATCCCTGCTGGTGATTGACCTTGAACCCCTTCTAGTCATTGCAGTAACAATCTAGCCAAAAAGGCGCTCCTCAATACCTTGCACAATCTGCTAACACAATAGGTGAGTGAATCTCCAATCGTCGTCCCACGTGGTGATATAAGGGTTGCTGCCGAGGTGAGGTCACGCGGTCAGAGGTCGGTGAGGTCTGGTTTCACACTGCACAGTATTTCCTCAACTATTTTGAATTACGCTAATTAAACTGTTTTTCTTCACTACCTTATGGCTCTGGTCAAAACCCAAGGTTTTTTCATTCACTTGTACATTCACTTATAGTCTTTTTCACTTCGAAGTTTCCTGAGTACCCCTCCCACTCCACGAGTGATCCAGGAGCTCCCAACCCACGTCCACCCAACACGATGGTCACAAGACAAGATGTGTGTGTGTGTGTGTGTGTGTGTGTGTGTGTGTGTGTGGGAGAGAAAGAGAGAGAGAGAGAGAGAGAGAGAGAGAGAGAGAGAGAGAGAGAGAGAGAGAGAGAGAGAGAGAGAGAGAGAGAAAGAGAGAGAGAGAGAGAGAGAGAGAGAGAGAGAGAGAGAGAGAGAGAGAGAGAGAGAGAGAGAGTGACAGAGAGAGAAAGAGAGAGAGAGAGAGAGAGAGAGAGAGAGAGAGAGAGAGTAAATCCAAATGAAAAAGGTAGTAATACACATCCTATGTGGTTTCTGAGGACGGAACAACTGAAGGTCCTCTTCCTCCCCTACATACACACACACACACACACACACACACACATACACACACACACACACACACACACACACACACACACACACACACACACACACACATACACACACACACCACCAACAAAAACAAACGTTTAAGGCACCAGCATTCTCCTCTACTGTGATTACTAAAGCCCGAAACATTGTGCGTACAACTCATTTAGTATGAATATACTTTTACCTGAATAAACATTATCACTATTATTATTATTATTATTTAAAGAAATTTTACAATGGTCATTGAGCCTGTTCTTACTATTGCAACTACATCTTCTACTGTCGTCAATACTACTATCATCTACCCCCTTCTACTGTCACAACTACCACTATCACTACATTTGGTATCTTACATATAAGTTCTTAGATTCAAAATATTCATGTGCAAATTTCTCAAGTTCTATAGTGTACTTTTGTGTTAAATATGTAGGTAATTAATTTCAGTGTTCTACAACACCGTAGGCTTGGAGATCGATGCTTGGGGTAGTTGCTTGGAGATCGTTGTGTGGAGGTCGTAGCCTGGAGGTCGTAGCCTGGAGGTCGTAGCCTGGAGGTCGTTGCTTGGAGATCGTTGCCTGGACGTCGTAGCCTGGAGGTCGTAGCCTGGTCGTCGTAGCCTGGAGGTCGTAGCCTGGTCGTCGTTGCTTGGAGATCGTTGTGTGGAGGTCGTAGCCTGGACGTCGTAGCCTGGTCGTCGTTGCTTGGAGGTCGTTGTGTGGAGGTCGTAACCTGGACGTCGTTGCTTGGGGGTCGTAGCCTGGAGGTCGTAGCCTGGAGGTCGTTGCTTGGAGGTCGTAGCCTGGACGTCATTGCTTTGAGGTCGTTGACTGAAGATCGTTTGCTTGGAGATGGCGGCCAAGAAAGAATAATGATATAGCCTGTCCAAGGAGGCTTCTACATGAGATATTATTCCCGCGCCATGAACTCCACGCCGACATGAAGTCTATTTACAATGCAG
>NC_091217.1:7624843-7654843 GCF_040958095.1 Procambarus clarkii | reverse complement strand
GAACAACTGTGTACCTCTGTTGTTCAGACAGTGTTCTCTGATTGTGCCTATGGCACCTCTACTCTTCACTGGTTCTATTCTACATTTCCATCCATATCGTTCATTTCAGAAAGTTGTTATGTTACTGCGTAAATTTGGGACCTGGCCCTCCAGGTCCCAAATTTGGGACTTCTACATGTTTATTATTTGATATATCTCTCGTCTCCTTTCTCGAGAGTACATTTTGAGATCTTTGAGACGATCCCAATATTTTAGGTGCTTTGTCGTGTCTATGCGTGCCGTATATTTTTTCTTTGCTACATCACTGAAACAACGTTCTGGTTACATTGCGTGTTTGATGAAAAGTTAACAAATCAGTTGAAAAATTTATGTGTTAAACCAAACTCCCATTTCAGACTTCACAGGAGTCGTTAATTGTCGCAATAGGAACCAATCCTACTTAAGGAGGGTCATGGAAGTTGACCCCTGATCCTCTTAAGACACTTCCAATACAATCTCAAATCACCGTGAAAATTTGCATGAGGCTAACCGCAAGCGTCTGTCTTCCAACGTTGAAGAGACAAACAGACATTCCGTTTTATAGACATAAATGATGCCCAGTGATTAACGCAGTCGGGTCACAGCCGAATGGTCCCGAGTTTGCAACACGTCACAGGGCAGTATTATGGGGGGCACGTTTTTTTTGCACCTGATGCCTCTATCCACCTAGCAGTAAATAGAGACTCGAACGTTAGACAACTGTGTTGAACTGTAACCTGAGGAAGGTCAGTCGTTGGCCCAGGAACTCCTCAATAAGCATATGAACGGCTTCCTGCTCCCGACAAAGGGAAGCCAAATATGTCCTGCCTGCCTGCCGCGAAGCCAATCCGGATCCACAATCCGGATCCACAATCCGGATCCACAATCCGGATCCACGGTCGTTTTCTCACAGACGCAACATATAAACAAACCCCTTCTTCCTGAATCCTCGGCCATTGCTCGTCCACACACGTCAGACTACGAGTCCATGGAATTCCGTTTAAAGGGAAATTAGAGAATTATGTTAATATAATTCATTAAGGGAACAAAGACGA
Organism: Procambarus clarkii; assembly: GCF_040958095.1. Classification (NCBI taxonomy): domain Eukaryota; kingdom Metazoa; phylum Arthropoda; class Malacostraca; order Decapoda; family Cambaridae; genus Procambarus; species Procambarus clarkii. The sequence continues at coordinate 7,653,770 of NC_091217.1, read as the reverse complement.
TGAAACGCTTGCGTGTGGGACCAAGGCGGCCGAGAGTCAAGGCTAATGTCAACAGTGGTGTATGTGGGCGGATAATACCCGAAGCGGGTAATACCCGGGTGGGTTATACCAGGAGCAGCCGATACCCCGGTGGAGCAGGAAATACCAGCGCCGACCCATGATGTGTGATCAGTGTAGGTAACTGGAGAGAGAGAGAGAGAGAGAGAGAGAGAGAGAGAGAGAGAGAGAGAGAGAGAGAGAGAGAGAGAGAGAGAGAGAGTGAGGAAAGCCTTACACAAGAGAGAACAGCTTCTTATATTAAGCTATAAACATCAGCGTCTTGCCACAGGCTCTTCCACTCGTCTTACGACCCAATATCACTTTACGGTCACTCCCGGATGCCAGGATGTTTAGGCACTAAACCAGTCCTGTGTTTATTAAATGTTTAGACCAGATGTTTATCACCACATGAATGACGTGAGAGTGCTAGTTGCCTGAAGCCAAAGGAGTGAGCATGACAATGCTATGATGACTCAAAGCTGATGAGGGACTCCCGGAGTGGACAGAACCGTTCATATCAGAGTTGTCCCATCAGCTGTGGCGTAATGAAGATGGAAAATAGAAACAGGAAACCATGAGGAATATAGACCATCAGTGGAACGGTAACTGCAGAAATCGGAAAAGACTGGGTACTGGATATAATACGACCGTAAATACCAGAAACTCATTTAAACAGGATAACATTAACACCACAAGTGAAGCTGGAAAGCATTAAAAAGCTGTAGAATGAATCTTTCAAGACAGTCTTTACAGACTATGTAATCCCAATACTACAATAATCAGCAAAAGCATTGAATCCATATCTCATATATAACTAAACTCGACTTCAAAGAGTGCAGAAGTTTTCAACAACAATACCTGAATTAGTATTGAATTAATTAAATTAACTTCCTGAATTAAAAAGAGGAGGCTACGAGGACAGGTCAACACATCTCAATCTCGGAATCCTAGAGGAGAGAAAAAACAAAGTGGACATGATCACAACATACAATATACTGAGTGTAATAGACAAGGTGGACAAGGACAGCCTCTTTAAATTGAGAGGAAGTAAGGCCAGATGATATAAGTAGAAGCAGAATAGACAAATGGGCTGAAAAATGGAAAGGAAATACTCGTACCCTATACGAGTGGTCAACAAGTGGAACGCACTGAAAGAGAAGGTTGTGGAAGCCACCTCCATCCAAATTTTTAAAGACATATTTGATAAAAATTCGAGTATCAGAATAGTTAGATAGTAACGCTACGAGAAGAGTAATACTTCCTCACCCACCACAACGACCCACTACAACGACCCACCACCTCACCCACCACCTCACCCACTACCTCACCCACCACCACGACCCACCACCTCACCCACCACAACGACCCACCACTTCACCCACCACAACGACCCACCACCTCTCCTCTACACCCTCAGTAATCCGCCACGAGACGTCACCAGTCCCGGAGGTAATTCCTGCAGGTGTACAGTATAATGGCTCCCTGGATTATGCACAAGGCAGAAGGTGAGTCTATTAGAATCCAGGACACAATGCCCCCCCCCCCACCTGGCGTGGCTCTAGGACGAGCTCTTGCAGCACTGAGTGACTCTATAATAGGCTCTTACTGCACTGGGTGCCTTCGTGGCTCTATATATAGGACGAGTTCTTGCATCGTTGGATGGTATCAACAGTTAGTGGTTCTATTACGAGCACTTGCAATGTTGGGTAACTTTATATTCCCATGATGGGCTATTGCAACAGTAGTGCATTGGTTTGGAGTTGGCCTCAAGCTCTATCAACCTCTGGAGGGTTATTAAGCCACACAATAGGTAGCCGACCAACTTAGCAAGAATACTTTGATCCTGAACTTTGTTCAGGGATCAAAGTTTACTTTAGCTTAACAGAGTTAAATCCAACCACTTGGGCTCGACGGTAGAGCGACGATCTCGCTTCATGCAGGTCGGCGTTCAATCCCCGACCTGCATGACGCGAGACCGTCGCTCTACCGTCCAGCCCAAGTGGTTGGGCTGATTACTTGTGAGCTACTTATGACTAATCGTGACTCTCAGATACTTTTCATAATCGCACTTAGAAAATAGTATATTGTTTACATGATATGTGTATGGTTCCTCCGGTGTCTTTTCCAAGGAGTATTTTGAGGTTATCTTGAGATGATTTCGGGGCTTTAGTGTCCCCGCGGCCCGGTCCTCGACCAGACCTCCACCCCCAGGAAGCAGCCCGTGACAGCTGACTAACTCCCAGGTACCTATTTTACTGCTAGGTAACAGGGGCATAGGGTGAAAGAAACTCTGCCCATTGTTTCTCGCCGGCGCCTGGGATCGAACCCAGGACCACAGGATCACAAGTCCAGCGTGCTGTCCGCTCGGCCGACCGACTCCCAAATGGTTTGGCACTTTCTCCACATAATTATCTTACCTTATTACCTGCATGACTTTAGTGTCTTTGGCATATTTACTAATGTTGTTGTTCACTCTTGTATCTAAATTATATATGTACATGGTGAACAACAGAGGTCACAGCACACTGATTGTGTGACACTATTGGCAAATTAACTGCACATATTACTGTGTATATATTACTGAATATATTTCTACATATGTGTTCTAGAGTATGTGGAGAAGGCGTAATATCAATACGACATGAGAGACCCTGTCATTTCATAATGTTTCATTGTTGTTTTGGTGCTCCTATTGTATTTTTAAAGTAACGTAATTATTTAATAAAGAATAACAATCATTTTCTTCCTGTTACAATGGTGGCAGCGGTGGGATACGGTCCCATGCCTCTGAAGAGAATCATATCTCAAATCAGTTTCTACAAACTTTCCAGCATTAAAGATTCTACAGGAACACTGGCAAGATGAAGATCAAATAACTTGCCAGCCAGTCCTAGGCCAGGGCAGGGAGCTTGGTAGGAGCAATGCGCCAGGAGTGGTGTTATGTCTCTTTGAGCCTGAGCAGCGAGTCATCTCTTCAGGCCAGGCAGCGAGCTGTCTCCCTGGTTCAGGATAGTGGACTATCTCCCTAGGCGAGGGTGGCCTTCCATCTCCCCGGGCAAGCGCTGCAGCAGGTGATTACCATTACTGCAGTTCTAAGCTGTAACAGTTCGAAGTCTCCATCTTCTGTTGTAGTCGAAGCTATTTAGCATTCCTAATGGCCAAACTTGCTTATTGAGTTTCGTCTGGAAACCTTTTTTTTAAGGTATCTTCAGAATTCGTAACGTTCTTGCAAAAGTCTGTAACAGATAGCCGATGAAGTCAGACAACAGCTGCATTTAGGGCTCCATCAGCTGCGCCCAGTGCTACGTCATCTGGAGCAGCTGCAAGCAGGGCCATTTAACCTCCTTATATATTGCCCATACGTCATAAGTTACTTCACTGCCCTCACACGAATCCCAGTCTACCACTATCATCACTACCACCACCATCACCACCACTACCACCACCATTACAGCCACCACTATCATCGACATCATCACCACAACCACTACCTCCTCCACCATAAACGTCACCTTCCTGATAAATGATTCCTACCTTGTTCAGGCCAACGAGTGGGTCATTATCCCTGTAATTGCTTCCTTAAATACCACTTCCCTTCCCCAAGCTCCTCTGCCGGGTTAAGCAAACAAGGCAGTTGACGTAACAGGTGTTGGTGGGAACTAGGTCAGCAGGTTAATCACCTTGTTTGTGCTGGATGCCACCAGCAAGTAATATATAGTCACACTGCCTGAGCTGTTTCATCGGATAATTACCTTACCATACACGCCAAATTACACGATGATGCCAACAAAATTAACAAAACAATAATAATATAGGTCTTCAGTACCTTTCAACGTCACCAAAGACGTTGTGACGTCACTGGAGAATATATTTCCAATGATCAGAACGATTAACTTCGAAATTTAAAATGTTGAGAGACCTTTAAGTGCATTCACCTACTTATACACACCTACTTATATTGACGGAGGATGCGATTCAGCTCTTTGTTCCCGCGTCTGAAGTTGTTATTAATTTATGCTCAGGTTCCAGAGGTTATTGGGCTCTGTGACATTTACATTTGAAGCTGTGTGTGGAGTTCAAGTTCAAGTATGTTTATTGAGATAAGAAAGAAATACATCTCAAAGGGATAGAGTAGCTTAGGCTATTTGTAACCCCCTCAAAAGTGTGTGGAGTATGCCTTCACCACCTGACTTTCTAGTGCATTCCATAGGTCGCTTCTCTGGAACTGAAAAAAATGTCTCTCTGGCTCATTTTAGTTCTTAGTTTTCCCATATACTCACCTAGTGGCTGAGTACTTCACCCATGTTAACAATTCTGTCCTTCTCTGCAATGTCTTTTCCCCTAGAAAATGTTGCATGTGATAATCTTGTCTCCCGCAACTCATCTGTCTTTCCGTTAATGGAGAATTATTTCCATTGGTCATTATTTCCACGTATTTCATACCGCTCAGCTCCGGGACAAGTCTAGATAAATACCTTTGAACTTGTTCATAGTTTTCTTTTGTAGTGGACGTGATAATGACTCGACGTTGGCGCCGCATATTCCAGATTTGGTCTAACATATGTGGTATACAAGGTCCTGAATGATTTGTCATTGAGATACCTACAGACAGACAGTTCCCATGTTGGCCAACTTGTATATATGCAACAATGACATCCGTTTGATGTGTGATTTGGAAAACATATTCGAAGTAAAATCAACTTCTAGAATTTCTCTCCATCTTTTTTTAAAGATCTCTCCTATAGTCACGACCCTTGTGGATGTGTTCATAGTATTTTGTGTACGGCCTCCTGATCCCAGCACCACCTACCCAGAACTCACACCAGGACAACCAGGATTAAATAATAAGGAAAGACTTAGAGAGGAGAAAACCACCACATATGAAGACAAGATTTGAGGAGATACGTTAACATTTAAGATCTCAAGGAAATTTATAAGGTAGAAGAAGACTTTTCAGAATAAAGCAGAGTAGAATAAGAGAATATCAAGGTAAGAAGCTCAAACAAGTCACAGGAATACAGGCGATGAGTCACGATAACGTGGCTAAAGTAAGTTGACCAGACCACACACTAGAAGGTGAAGGGACGACGACGTTTCGGTCCGTCCTGGACCATTCTCAAGTCGATTCAATCGACTTGAGAATGGTCCAGGACGGACCGAAACGTCGTCGTCCCTTCAACTTCTAGTGTGTGGTCTGGTCAACATATTTAGATGAGTATAAACATACAAAAACCCTCACCTGACCGGCACAGCCGTTGTCTTAGACATCCACTCTCGCTAAACTGATTACATGCAACTTTTGCAAGATCCCCATGCAACGCAGCGCTCAGCATACAGTTGCTTCCATGCACAGCTTGCCAGAAGAGCACACTCCGGCACCAAGCTGGTGCTCATCAACACCAGTTGCTCCTTGTCGGCCATATCTGTTGCCCAGATAATTTTGTATGTTGTAATCAAGTCTCCTCTGGCTGTCTGGTCGTTCATTGTAGACGACCACCAGCACCAGTAATACTCTGTCGTCTGGTCGTACTGGCAGGAATAAAAGTTACCATTTAGATGAACTCGGTCATAAAGATGGTTATTTACTAACTTTGACTAACTAAAATTTAACTAAAATTTACTCTACTAACTCTGCCCTTACAGTTCTCTTGGGAGGCGATGCCGATTGGTATTTGAGTAGTTGTATTGCCAAGAACAAATTAAAATTGTTGTGTGGCTAACGACGCTGCAGGGAGCATACATTTGAACAAAAACAGTTCATCACTGTTCTTGTAGAACAGACACAGTTCATCACTATTCATGCAGGAGAACAGACACAGTTCATCATTGTTTTGAAAAAGTTAACTTGACAACAAGACTGAAGCGGTCGTAGCAAACGAGCGATAATTAAAAACTAAATTGATTTTTAGGAGTCAAAGATTCAAGCAGCAGCGACATGACAGCACAAAAAATGATGCAACAAGACCGTATTGCTTTTAGAAATGGCTGGCGTGGACGTAGACTGATGCTGGACTCTATGCCCATATCTTGAGGTTATCTTGAGATGATTTCGGGGCTTTAGTGTCCCCGCGCCCCGGTCCTCGACCAGGCCTCCACCCCCAGGAAGCAGCCCGTGACAGCTGACTAACTCCCAGGTACCTATTTTACTGCTAGGTAACAGGGGCATAGGGTGAAATAAACTCTGCCCATTGTTTCTCGCCGGCGCCTAAGATCGAACCCAGGACCACAGGATCACAAGTCCAGCGTGCTGTCCGTTCGGCCGACCGGCTCCCTCCATGACGATAGAGCCGAAGCACAAGAAAGAAACCCAACTATCACAATCAAGCTAGAAAGGGCAGAGAAGCAAATGACTCAAAAATCAAAGCTTGTAGAAGGTCCTTGCTTCTTGCGTCTCCCTGCGCAAGAAGCAAGCGCAGGGAGACGAATGATTAGGGATTGATTGATTGATGAAGATTAAGCCACCCAAAAGGTGGCACGGGCATGAATAGCCCATAAGTGGTGGCCCTTTTGAGCCATTACCAGTATCAAGAGCTGATACTGGAGATCTGTGGAGGTGCGACTGCGCCCTGCGTGACGGGAGATGTCTCTCGAGATGATTAGGGGGTCGAGCTTCGAGCCCCTTTCGGAGCTTCTATACTCCACACCTGCAGCCACACACACATCAGTCAAGTCCTGTTACCCGCCACCTCTACCGGATGCCTGTGCTGTGTCACCTGCTCCTGGTCCAGTCTGTCTGTCACTTGCTGCTGTTCCTGTGTGTCTGGGAGCGCGGTAAAGCATGCACGAGGGTGTGCACAGAGGGGTGGAAGTGCACAGTGCACAGCAGGAGACGTGGTCGACTCCTCCACTTGTGTATCAATAACAATGCATCGTTGTATTCTTGATGTGTACACCTAGTTCTTAGACGCTGTTGTGTATATATATACACTGTATGGAGTGTTCTTGTGCATCTGCGCTGTTGTGTATATACGAAATATATATATTTTCTAGTGTATATATACGCTCTTGTTTAGCCCATGTGTTGATTGCGTTCTGCGGTTAATTTAATTCACTTGTGGTGTTTTCTTGTGTTGTAGAAACGTGTAGTTTTCCAATTACTTTTGGATGGTGGTCAGCCGACGGCTCCGTGTCTGCGGTCTTTGTCTGCGGGAGCAGGAAGCAGCCGGAGCCTTGGGGGGTACAGCCGTCGGCTCTCTCTCTCTCTCTCCTCTCGGCTCTAGCCTTTTGTCTTCTCTGTCATGGTGATGCACAGTTTCTATGTCGTCCTCTTTGATGCCGGTGTGAGTGGGTATGAGGAGGCTGGTGAATGTGTCTTGTCATGTGGTGTGGAGGGTGTGAGTATGTGGAGGCTGGTGGGTGTGTCTGTCATGTGGAGGGTATCGGGGTCTCTGTCTCACTCTCTACCTCATGTTGGCTGTCTTCTTGTTTTTCCTCTGTTATTAATGCCTACTTTATGTCTGTGTTTCTACTCTCTGTCTCTTTGTCTAGCTTTCTGTCTGTCTGTCTCTCTCTGTCCTTCTCTTATGGTCTGTCTCTCTCGGCCTGTCTTTCTGTTAATAAATATTATCGATTGTTGTATGTGATGTGCTTCATGGCCATAGTACTCACCTAATTGTGCTTGCGGGGGTTGAGCTTTGGCTCTTTGGTCCCGAAAAAAATAGTGTTGCGGTATTTTGGTATATGTGGGGACTGTTGCCCCTTGGTCTAATATGGGGGCTTCGCTATGACCTCGAACTGTAGATGTAACTGATGCTAGCAGTGACTGTAGCTGAGACTGTATGTGCAACTGACTGTGACTGTGACAGTGAATGTAACTAGCTGTAGCTACGACTGGGAGCGGCTAGTGAGGATGGTACCGAAGGGCTTGGCGGTGGTCTGAGGCGCACTCTCTCACAGACCCGGAACTACAAGGGCTCGGAAGGCTTGTCAGGAGAAGACTGCATTCATGGCTTGAGACACATTAGTTTTCTGTGTGTAAAGGCGACGGCCGGAAGTAGAAACGGGGAGAGAGAATGAGATAAAGAGACAATGAGAGACAGAGAGAGAGGGAAAGAGAGAGAGAGACAAAGACACCTACCTTGAGGTTACCTTGAGGTGCTTCCGGGGCTTAGCGTCCCCGCGGCCCGGTCGTCGACCAGGCCTCCTGGTTGCTGGACTGGTCAACCAGGCTGTTGGACGCGGCTGCTCGCAGCCTGACGTATGAGTCACAGCCTGGTTGATCAGGTATCCTTTGGAGGTGCTTATCCAGTTCTCTCTTGAACACTGCGAGGGGTCGGCCAGTTATGCCCCTTATGTGTGGTAGACACAGACAGACAGACAGACAGACAGACAGACAGACAGACAGACAGACAGCGGTACATAATTCCCATTAATTCACAGGAAAACAACTGGTATACAAATAATAATCACAATCCATAACTTACCAAAATTATTCTTCTTCAACAATTCCAGCATAAAAATAAATGACTGAATTATTCAACATATATAATTTTTTTTTTAGATTTTATCTCATTACTTCTATTCCCAACGATGTTAAAAATAAAAAAAACTCTAATTTAGGAGAAAAAATAATTAATAATTAAGCGTATGCAAATGGGAACATTTGCATATGTTAAGTTACAGTATGAAAGAACATTTAGTTTTGTTTCTTGTTAGTGGCAACTGTTTGTATTTACTTGTATGGTTAAGAACAATATATATATATATATATATATATATATATATATATATATATATATATATATATATATATATATATATATATATATATATATATATATATATATATATATATATTCTTGTCCGTTTGTTTCACCAAGATTCTAGACCAAACGCTTAGGGGGACCCGGCCCTCCAGTATCTTCCATGTGTATATTATTTGATACCTCTCTCGTGTGTCCGGTGACTCCGCTCGCTAGCCTCACTGATTGGATATATCGTTATCAATACTGTAATTACATTTCGGATGTGCGTTGGTGTCGTAGTGCGGTTGAGTGCATGGAAGTTATGACCACTATGTCTCCTCCGTGCTCAGTTGGGTTATCACGTGTTCTAACTACAGTGCGCTGCTGCGCTGCTGCGCTGACGCAAAATGTGTTCTAATCTTCGTTTGATACAACACGGAGGTACAAGGCAGGTTCTAAACGAGTTTTGATGTAGATTTAAACACAGGATACATAAAATACCACACAAAACACAATTTTAAAGCACGTTACGAATATCATTGTAATTCCCATAGAACCTTTTTTTTTATTTGAAGAGATGAGGTGGGGGTGGGAGTTGGAGGTCATTACATTAGACGACAGAGTGTCGGAGAGGCGGGGCCCAGAAGCTGAAGATCAATCTTGTAAATTCTTTTAGAAAAGGCAAGAACACAAGGCATATACTCAAATATTTACATGTATTAAAACCTTAGAAAAGTCCCAAAATAAATCCACCCTGGCTTGGATGCTCCCGTGCTTGGATGCTCCCGTGCTTGGATGCTCGCGTGTTTGGATGCTCACCCCTTACAGCTTGGATGCTCACCCCTTACAGCTTGGATGCTCACCCCTTACAGCTTGGATGCTCACCCCTTACAGCTTGGATGCTCACCCCTTACAGCTTGGATGCTCACCCCTTACTGCTTGGATGCTCACCCCATACAGCTTGGATGCTCACCCCTTACAGCTTGGATGCTCACCCCTTACAGCTTGGATGCTTAGAGTGAAAACAGCAAAAACAAATATAATCGATAAAAAAATATAGCCATGAAAAATTGTTGGGGCCTGTCAGTTTGTAAACAGGAGTGAAATTGATCTCCTGTCACTCACACCTTTTTTTTTGTTGCAGGGGAGCAGATGAGCTAAAGAGTTCTGACTCATGTTAACTGGCTTATAATTTATAGTTTTTTATATTCCCCCACTTGATTTTATATCTTAACTAACTATAGTGATTCCTGGAAGACAACCAACTGAACGATTTTACAACCAGATTCCATCTCTCTCTCTCTCTCTCTCTCTCTCTCTCTCTCTCTCCCACTCTCTCCTGCATCTAACAACCGGAGTCTCCATTTATCAGAGTCCATCGTGCTGTCTAGGGATGAAAGGAGAATGTATCTTGAATTCACTAACAGGCCAGTATCCGTTCACCACCGGCCCTAGGAACAAATGGATTCCGGATGAGTGAGACTTACCTCAAGTAAATTCGGATGACTGAAAAAAAATATCGAATAACGAAAAAATCTTTTACGATACTGTATCGGATAAATTTGTTAAAAATCGACATTGTTCACTGAAGAAAATAGATACATAATCAAGGATCAAGCTCATTGGTCAGGGAAAAATATAACAAATGAATGTTGAAGCTGTGAATATATATATATATATATATATATATATATATATTAACACATAATACCCAGGGGATAATCATTCCAGACTTAGTCTTACACTTAGACTTTGAGGACTTATCAGGTCCGGTTGGCAGAGATGTTATTTATAATGTCTTAACAATCCAAGTCTCCACGTCCGATTCTTGCTGAGAAAACGCCGCTCTTATTTAATTCAGTTTAAGCTCCTTCCCAGCGACTCACACTATCGCAATCGGCTTGTCGAAAAAGCTTAAATCCAAATTCCTTTAATTTGCAAGCTTGCAACAGAGCCCACTCAGTTGCAGTTAAAGTCGTAAAGTAAGGTTTGTATCGCTTCAGCTAAAGTGCTCACTTGAGCCTCAAGGTTACGTGGAAGAGGTCATTGAAGGACGGTCAATCGCCATGTTGACCATCTAAGGTCCTACCCCTCAGAATCAGGAGCACCTATCAAACCTATCTTCCTGTAGGTTCCTTAGAAGATGTTCCTTAGAAGATGACCTTCTGCATATAACCTATAATAATATAGGTTATATCTTCTAAGGTCATCTAGAAGGTTAGATGACTTCTAACGTCATCTTTTGACGAAGGTCTTCTAAGGTTACCTTAGAAGATATAACCTATAATAATATAGGTTATATCTTCTAAGGTCATCACATGGACCACCAATCAAATTCATCTACGGAAATTTATTTTCACGGCCAACAAGACTGTGAATGCAAGTAAAAAATAAGTACCATGACAAACAACTTTCTTTCAAAATTACGAAACACGTATCTCCATCATCAGTAAGCAAACCTAACATAAACAAATTAGTAATCCATGCAATTGCAAAATAACATCAGCAACTTGTAGTAATTACCCTTATGCTCATTGAGTACATGGTGCAACCCGTCCTCACACTAGGCTGGTTAAAGCAGCGGCCGTCCTCCCCAGACGCAGTCATCAATCTAAAAAAAAATCTGTATTAAAAGTTGATTTGTTCTCATATATAATTATTATTAGTATACATAAAAAATCTATGTATAGTTGGGCGCAGGTTAGTTTAGGTGTTTAGGTTCTGTTGGCGATTATTTGTATTTGAGGTTCGTGGGTGAAGCATTTATAGAATTGTGGTTCGAACAGAGGACGTGAGCGAAGCACCTGTTCCGGAAGTGTTCGGACATCAGTTGTGAGTCGTGGGTAAACCGTTTTTCGATTATAAACAGGGGGTTTGTCGGGTGCATGGAATGGACTTTGGGTCTTTGTTAATGAGGACGGGCTGAGAACTCAAGCCATTGGCGGGTGGAAGGCAATGTTTCTTATAGTTGCTGAGAGTGTGTTCAACACCCGTGGACCTCTGATGTTCATGTAGCAGAGGTCCATGGTTCATAATGCCCGGGGATTGTGATGCTTCTCTGTACACTTTCAAGACAATATGCGCCCATTCTATAGGAGTGGCCAAAACTGGAATTTATAATGAAAATGAGACAAAAACGAACAAAATATTGCATGTGAAGAACATAAGGTGCCTTGTTATCAATGCTTACTGTTATAAACTGTCACTTCTCTCTGTCACTAATTGTCACTGTCACTATTTTCTCTACTTTAAGTATTCATCGATTTCAAAAGAAGATTCCTACTAATCATGATCTTGTGAGCGGTCAGAATTTACATTGTCAACATTGTTCATCGATATATATCTGCTATTATAATTGCTTGGGCTTAGACGCAAATTTAGGATGCTCTCGGACGCAGGTTCGAATCCTCGTCACGGCCCTTGTGGATTTGTTCGCTTGGGCTTAGATTCCTAAATTTGTCAGAATTAACCTATATGAACCAATCTTTCGGACTTTATAAACTCCGCCCTAAATCTAGTCTAGCGAATTTGGGTCATTTCGAATGTCCTACTACCAAAAAGGAGCACTTTTCCCACCAACAAAAAGAAGCCCTGTACCGGGCCGCGGGGACGCTAAGCCCCGATATCATCTCAAGATAACCTCAAGATATACTGTAGCTCTTCAATCAAATATATCTAAATCGTTGTAAATAAACTGTGAGCAGGGTTTCCGAGAGAAGAGCCACTTACAAGGATCACCACTCGTTATCTTCATTCACTCTCCCCTCTCTCACTCTCTCCCCTCTCTCACTCTCTCCCCCCTCTCTCACTCTCTCCCCTCTCTCACTCTCTCCCCTCTCTCACTCTCTCCCCTCCCTCTCACTCTCTCCCCTCCCTCTCACTCTCTCCCCTCCCTCTCACTCTCTCCCCTCCCTCTCACTCTCTCCCCTCTCTCACTCTCTCCCCTCCCCTCACTCTCTCCCCTCCCTCTCACTCTCTCCCCTCTCTCACTCTCTCCCCTCCCCTCACTCTCTCCCCTCCCTTCACTCACACAATGTTGATGAGTCGCAGACGTCTCTGAGTGGTGTTAAGGTCTCTGTCCATCAGGTTCACGGCTCGCTGAGGGCGCCACCCATCAGGTCCCCGGCACATTAATAGTGAAATCTTTACCAGTTCCTTAATACTGCTGACACCCGCGATGAAGCGGGTAAGTAGTGTGAAATTAGAAGATTGAGAAGCTGTGAATGATTGCCTCCTGGGGGAGAGGGAGGGAGAGAGAGAGAGAGAGAGAGAGAGAGAGAGAGAGAGAGAGAGAGAGAGAGAGAGAGAGAGAGAGAGAGAGAGAGAGAGAGAGAGAGAGAGGAGAAAGTAAGAGTGAGAGTGTGTAACAAAGTTTTGTATGTAGCAAATGTCTGGAGTATGTAAAGAGTAAGATTGAGAGAGGAGGAGGGAGGAATGGAGCAGAGGTGAAGAAAGACAGGAAGGAAGGAAGGAAGGAAGAGGTAGAGGAGTGAGAAGCTGGCAGAACGAGGAGACTCGAGTCTATCTTGGAAGAAAAACTTATCTCTTTATCTGACGCCCCACGCTCCTATCTGTCGCCTTCCCCAACCATCCACTTGTATGGTTCTTAACACATTTATTGTTGTTACTGGTGCGTTAGCCCCCGGTGTTGCCTGGCCCCCGGTGTTGCCTGGCCCCCGGTGTTGCCTGGCCCCCGGTGTTGCCTGGCCCCCGGTGTTGCCTGGCCCCCGGGGTTGCCTCGATCGACCATCTTAACTCGACCATCTTAACTCGGTCCAAGAAGTGAGTGTTTATGTACGTGAAGCCTGCCACAAGTCACAGATGAGATGCCAGCTCACGCACACTGCTCGTTTTCTGGAGAGGAAATGCCAGCCAATGTCACTTTGCCCTGACACTCACGGAACTTTAAGTTGAGATTTTCTTGGAAGGATCATCTTGGTTGTGATGATTCGTGACCCCGCCGACGACGCTAGCAGCAGCGGTGATGCGTAGCACTTCTGCCGTCTCTAACCCGACCTTCTCTCTCAAGTTCTCATTTGATATCTTGGGTATTACTTGCCGGTGTCTAGCCGTTCCACTAGCCGCCTCCTAGCCACATCCACCAGTCCTTATCTCGTGTATACACTAATCTTCTTGATGTCCGCCGAGTCTGAAAGTCTTCTTCCACTTCTTTTTTAACGAAGTAACTCCAGCCGCAGCCTCAGAAATATATGTATTATGGGGTCAAATTTCCATTTTTTTTTTATTTACACTGTACTTGCGAAAGAATATTTTATAGGTTTCAGTCTAGAACTTTATTTTTCGTGGAGGAATCTCGAGCAATGCAGCGATGATATACTTTTGTTGCTGTTGTGTTATTATAAATTTATTTTTAATTTATTAAGCAATTTATTAATTTATTAATTTATTTAATTTATTAATTTAATATTTATTTAATATTTATTTAATATTTATTAATTTATTAAGCAATGCAGCGATGATATACTTTTGTTACTGTTGTTTATTATAAATTTATTTAAGAGGTTTTTGAGTTGTTGAAGTGAAAGTTTGTTTTGGTCTCATGCCAAAACGCATTCCATAAAATTGCGTGTTTCGGGTGATAAGAGAGTTTAAACCACACTGCTAGAGGAAGCAATCAGGTTGTTACACATCGCAGCTCTTGTTTGGTAGTTTATTTCTAGGAAGGAACTCGTGAATGGAATTTTTTTAATATACAAAAGAGCTGCCAAATCTTTCCAATGCAGGAGAGTCCAGAGGTACGCCACAGGGTCCAGTATATTAATTTCCTTCTCGCTATATGCGTGGCCCTGTTTAGAGGGCATATATGTGAATATATGAATGCGAAGACATATATCGATGTCCGAATATCTAAAGAACATAAGAACATAAAGATGAAGGTAACTGCAGAAGGCCTATTGGCCCATATGAAGCAGCTTTTATTTATATCCACCCAATCTCATTCATATACGTGTCTAACCTACGCTTGAAACAATTGAGGGATCCTACTTATATGAAGACTGTGGACATGTTAACAGGACAGCTGTCTCGGACTTCTCGTACTTGTATTTTCTCGTAGTTTGAAAGAGGGGGGGGGGGTGGGATCAGCTGCATGGGTAACAGCTTCTCCTCCGTATCAACCTACCCTGGCTTTGCACCCTGGAGAGGCCACTCCAGACCGACAACCAGAGCACAACTCCATAGTCTCCTGAGACTGATGGATGCGTACTATATTCTCGTAATGAAAATAAATTAATATTGCGTAAATGTTCATGTAAGGATTTCCTCGAATTTTGCTGCAAATTATAAATCATGTCTATCTCCCCACACCAATAAAAATGTTCTGTTTTTATTACAAAAATGCAGACAGTTCCCGCCCTATAAATCCTTCACGCGGAATTTACACCGTGAGAAAGACATACGATCAACGCTAAATTAAATCCTCAGTGTCAGTACAACCAGTTTTTAAGCCAACATATGAAATAACAATGTTCGGTTTCCAGTGTTTACGTACATGGTACCAGGGCTGGTACCAGGGCTGGTACAAGAAGGGTACCAGGACGGGCTGGTACCAGGGCTGGTAAAAGAAGGGTACCCGGGCCGGCTGGTACAAAAAGGGTACCAAGGCGGGCTGGTACAAGAGGTAAATAGCTTGAACACTCACGATAACAGATAACAATCAACACCATAGCACAGAGAACCATGATATAATTATTATTAACAGTATTATGATCAATTACCATCCACACGTACGTGGAAATAAATATTAGCCTGGGCTGTAGGAGGCTCGAACGATAGAGCTTCTGCCTCACACGCGTGGGAGCCGTGGTTCGAGTCCCCTAGGTGAATGAAAAGCATTATGATAATATTTATCACTGAGAAAATAGCATTGGTGCATTCCAAATTCAACTTGTACTTCTGGCCGAGACGCTCTTGAGCTCGTCATGGTTCAGATGGTAGTGTGTGTGTGCCAAGGGAGTCAAGAGTTCGAGCCCATTATACTTCCTCCATATTATGATGGATATATCACCTTCTTGTGATGTATTATTATTGCTGCTACTGCCTTCAGAACATTGTATACAGCGCCTTAAGAAAGGATGAATGTTACATCCGAAATATTGGTTTTAATACACGTACATATATAGTGGGTCTTCCCTTCACTCTCGGTATTATTATTGTGATGAAGCAACATGGAAGAAGTTTGAAGACGATTGGATCATGGACTGAAATAAGTAACAAGAGCAAAGTATTACACTTAGCGGCTTTGAAGGTCGTCGTTAGGGCGGTGAACGACCCTGAAGGTCGTCGTTAGGGCGGTGAACGACCCTGAAGGTCGTCGTTAGGGAGGTGAACGATCCTGAAGGTCGTCATTAGGGCGGTGAACGACCCATAAGGTCGTCGTTAGGGCGGTGAACGACCCATAAGGTCGTCGTTTGGGCGGTGAACGACCCATAAGGTCGTCGTTAGGGCGGTGAACGACCCATAAGGTCGTCATTAGGGCGGTGAACGACCCTGAAGGTCGTCGTTAGGGCGGTGAACGACCCATAAGGTCGTCGTTAGGGCGGTGAACGACCCATAAGGTCGTCGTTAGGGCGGTGAACGACCCATAAGGTCGTCGTTAGGGCGGTGAACGACCCATAAGGTCGTCATTAGGGCGGTGAACGACCCTGAAGGTCGTCGTTAGGGAGGTGAACGACCCTGAAGGTCGTCGTTAGGGCGGTGAACGACCCCTGAAGCTGGTCTTTAGGGCGGTGAACGACCCTGAAGGTCGTCGTTAGGGCGGTGAACGACCCCTGAAGCTCGTCGTTAGGGGGTTGAACGACCATGGAGGTCGTTATTAGGTGTAGGGGGGGGGTGTGAACGCGCAAAGTTTATAAGGCGTAAATAAAAAAAAAGCGCCCAAATGCGCATTTGTAATCAGCCTTAGAAAGTTTGCCCTCCAGCCTTATCAACACTCAAAAGAAAGCTATGAAATTTTATTCATTTTCTAAAGACCTCCGTGTGTATGTATATCATGCATAATGTATATTATTTAGACATTGTTGCATTGTATTAGACCTAAAGAGAGGGTGAGAGACAACACACACCACAGTAACAGACGGAACGGTAATAATATGGAAAATATTCCCTCGAAATTGCCCTTAGTAATAGAAAACACACACACACACACACACACACACACACACACACACACACACACACACACACACACACACACACACACACACACAGGCCTCGTAGCCTGGTGGATAGCGCGCAGGACTCGTAATTCTGTGGCGCGGGTTCGATTCCCGCACGAGGCAGAAACAAATGGGCAAAGTTTCTTTCACCCTAAGTGCCCCTGTTACCTAGCAGTAAATAGGTACCTGGGAGTTAGTCAGCTGTCACGGGCTGCTTCCTGGGGTGTGTGTGTGTGGTGTGGAGGAAAAAAAAAAAAAAAAAAAAAGTAGTTAGTAAACAGTTGATTGACAGTTGAGAGGCGGGCCGAAAGAGCAAAGCTCAACCCCCGCAAAAACACAACTAGTAAACACAACTAGTAAACACACACACACACACACAATATGGGGGAATATCATGGACAGGTTCAAATGTTGAGTGATTGTAATTGGGTGAGTCAAGAACCATTGAGTTAGGTACATGACAGCTGGAAGGACTGGGGGGCGGGGGACCAAGAGCTAACGCTCAGACTTGGAGGAACTATTAGGCTAGTTCACACACACACACACACACACACACGCACACACACACACACACACATTCACCCGTGAGGCAAGAAAATTTTATCTCCCAGAATTTGTGGAAGTCGCTAATATAATCAGAGGCGCGTCCTCTCACCCACTCAAACGTTCCCAGCTTGTCCGGCGTATCGAAACGTTCCGAGCTTGTCCTCCGGCATATCGAAACGTTTCGAGCTTGTCCTCCAGCGTATCGAAACGTTTCGAGCTTGTCCTCCAGTATATAAAAACGTTTCGAGCTTGTCCTCCAGTGTATAAAAACGTTTCGAGCTTGTCCTCCGGCGTATCAAAACGTTTCGAGCTTGTCCTCCGGCGTATCAAAACGTTTCGAGCTTGTCCTCCGGTGTATCAAAACGTTCCGAGCTTGTCCTCCGGTGTATCAAAACGTTCCGAGCTTGTCTTCCAGTGTATCAAAACGTCCCGAGCTTAACCAGTGTATCGAAACATTTACTTAAACTATTTTATGTAAGCCTGGTTTATGATTCCTTACAATAGCGTCAATAATACTGTCCCTGGACCAGAGGTATGCTCAATATTGCAGGCGATGAGTCACAATAACGTGGCTAAAGTATGATGACCAGACCACACACTAGAAGGTGAAGGGACGACGACGTTTCGGTCTGTCCTGGACCATTCTCACAATCGACTTGAGAATGGTCCAGGACGGACCGAAACGTCGTCGTCCCTTCACATTCTAGTGTGTGGTCTGGTCATTATGCTCAATATTTCTCCAGAAGATAAATCCTGGAGATGCCTAACGGTTTGAGATCGTGTGGCTGGAGGTATGTGGGAGATGTGTTACTGCAGAACCATGGGAGCTGCAGAACCTGGCTGACCAATGGTTCGTGCTGGACACTAAGAACCGCGAACCGGAAGATTCCACCACCGGCAAGGGGCAGTGGTGTGTGGCCTGTAGGATGCACTCATGCCGATAATGCTGCAGCTACATCCTGATGCTTGCGTCTACATCCTGCCGTAGAAGAGTTTGAGACATGATCGTGACATATAAGATTGTTTTGGTAATTGCATTGGTAGCAAAAGATAAGACATTCGGAAGAAAGGGAAGAATAGGGACATAATTGGAAGTAAGAAAAAGTAGTTAAGTCACAGAGATGTAAGAAAGCACTTCTCTGGTGCGTAAGAATAGAGGGTGAGTGTAGAATGGATCAGACGAGAAAGTGATTGGGCCCGAAGCAGCCCCAATCACCAGTATTTCTAAAATCGGTAATGATTATATAACAAGAATGTAGAGAGCGATAATATTAGGTAGGCGACAAAGCAAAAAATATAGAGTCCGAGAGCTGCAGCTCGACCGGCAAGCACAGTTCAGCGAGTACACTTACACCTCTGTATACCTTGCGCGCTAAACCCAGGACATGCAATCATGGTTTGATCGGGAAAATTATTGGCGCCGCTCCACGCCTCACTGACTCATGCCAGTATGGCTAAAGAGTCCACGCCAGGAGACCCGGGCCGCCAGCAGCAACCCCTACGGGCTCACCATAGCCCGTGCTACTTGGAACTGTTTGTTCCAGGTAGCGAATCTTTAGCAACAAGCAGCAACCCACAGAGTGGTACACCACCACCACACAACACCTGTGGTACACCAAGACGAATCATTCAACAGCAGCCGACAGAGCTATTATCAAAACAATCCCATTCAGCTAAAATGTACAAATTCTTCAATAAGAACAAATACTGCGTTGTCTTTGTTTTTGTTCCGTGTGTGTAGGTGACTGACCGTCGCGTGTCAGTGTGGTGTTCAGTGAACCCCTCAACACCATAACAAAAAAATGAAGAGGAGGGGAACACCGTAATAAATATGAAATAATTGTTGTAATAATAATATCACTTACTGTCCGGCGTCACTTCTCACATAGTTTCTGTTAACTACCTTAACTGATATATAACACCTTTCCTAACACAAGGGGGACAAATGGGAGGGCAATTTTAACTACTTAATACTGAAGACTGAAGACCCTGGTGGTCGTAGACGCGACGAGTAGCTCCTCAATGATCCACGACGTCTTGGTCGTCCTCCTCCTGGCGGTGCTCTCCCTCGGCGGTCGTCCGTGACATCTCACACGACAGACAGACATGCCACAAGGTGTTCCTCACTACGTGTTAGGCTGCAGCCGACGTCGCCTGGCCTCTCTAGACTGATACACATTCAAGTACTGTCGATATTGCTGTTTTAGATCCAGCTATTGCAACAAAATTTCCATGCAGCACGGGTTATGGTGAGCCCGTAAGCGGAGGCTCTTTAGAGCCTTTATCAGTCTCAATAGCTGATACCGGATCTGTGGGGATGGGGTCCATGAACGCGCCAATTAAATACAAGATTATTGGGCTGGTCACACCGGGGAACTGATGGGGTACACACGTTGTTCACGGCTGAGGGCCACAGGAGTCGGCGGGGCTGGCCACAGGAGTCGGCGGGGCTAGCCACAGGAGTCGGTGGGGCTGGCCACAGTTGGCCGGTCTAGGGGAAGATGTCCGGGTGTTACAAGAGGATAGGTTTCCTGATCCCAGTTCCCCGAAGTTGGAATTCTGGTCGAATTTCCTTCTTCAAGGTGTCGTAGCCGCAGAGGTGATCGAGGCGTTTTTGAAGGACGACCATGTGAAGGATCCGTCCTGCTTCCCTACACTTGATTTACCAGTAGTCGTTGTGAATTATGGAGTTATGCTGTCTGTTCTCCTTGGAAAGTACGCGGCCACGTCGGATATACCCAGAGGAGGCAGAAAAGCAAGACCGTCAGTCTACCGTCCAGCCCAAGTGGTTGGTCAATGTATTAAGAACAAACAGTAAGCCATTGCGACTATACAGCACCAGTAGGGAATATTAGGGTCGGGTGAAGAAACATTACCCCAGACACGTGCAAGATGCAAGGCTTCATTGTACCAAACAGGCCAAATAATACACAGAATAGAGTTAGTAGAGAGAAATATATATAATGAAGTTGTGGCGGACAATGAAATATACAGTGATACATATACACAATCTATTATGATTGACATGCAATCATATTTCGATACAAACATATTTTGACCGACTTATTTAGACAAAACTATATGGTCTGGCAATAAAGAGCATTAAAACAGGCAGAAAAATATATTTATAAAATTACTCCAACAAATACACACACCCACATACACACGTGAGAAGTGATGAAGTTTACTAGAGGTCTCAGAGATCATAAACTACAACAGGAGGAGGCATCAACTACTGGTTAACTGGGAGCGGAAGTTCGGAAAGATAGTCACAACCACACATATGCAGTCTTGTGCAGGAATAATATGAGGAAAAGTCATGTTAGCTGAGTTGACGTTCGAACAAGGGTGCATTTTGATGATTACAAACATCGTGTTTCTACCCACTTTATCGACAAGCCCTTAAGTATTTTTTGTGTCTGAAACATGTTTCCACTGATTTGTATATTCATGTGCCTCAGGTCTCTCTCTCTCTCTCTCTCTCTCTCTCTCTCTCTCTCTCTCTCTCTCTCTCTCTCTCTCTCTCTCTCTCTCTCTCTCTCCCTCTCTCTCTCTGTCTCTGTCTCTGTCTCTCTGTCTCTCACTCACTCTCTCTCTCTCTCTCTCTCTCTCTCTCTCTCTCTCTCTCTCTCTCTCTCTCTCTCTCTCTCTCTGTCTCTGTCTCTGTCTCTCTCTCTCACTCTCACTCTCACTCTCTCTCTCTCTCTCTCTCCCCACAAATGCTCATCATTTCCCAACATAAACCCCACTCCATTCAGTAATCATTCACAGTCAATATTTAATTTGAAATGCTAAAACGTACACATGTTACGACATTATAAACAAAATAATGACTGCATCACGACGAACGCTGCAATAAACAAATCCGATAAATCCGGGATTGTATAAACAAACTCCATTCCACATTTGTGTGTATCATTACGTCCCGAACGATGCTAGTTTTAAAAATTAACACCTGAATGATTAAAACTGCAACCATTTGGGGAGCTTTTCCATTTTGTGTGGGTTTGATATAAATATAATTGGGGATGTTTTGGATTGAGTGACGGTAATTGAGGCAGAAATCAGTAATATAATGCTATTTGTTTTGTATCGATCAGAATATTGCAACAACTCTGTATAAAAATGATCACATTACAGTGACTTCAATTAAAACAAATGTATACGAAGGGAGGTCGAGAATTTAGTAGATAAAGATAGTATGTGTGTGTGTGTGTGTGTGTGTGTGTGTGTGTGTGTGTGTGTGTGTGTGTGTGTGTGTGTGTGTGAGAGAGAGAGAGAGAGAGAAAGAGAGAAAGAGAGAGAGAGAGAGAGAGAGAGAGAGAGAGAGAGAGAGAGAGAGAGAGAGAGAGAGAGAGAGAGAGAGAGAGGGGAGGAGAGAGAGAGAGAGAGAGAGAGAGAGAGAGAGAGAGAGAGAGAGAGAGAGAGAGAGAGAGAGAGAGAGAGAGAGAGAGAGAGAGAGAGAGAGAGGAGAGGAGAGAGAGAGAGAGAGAGAGGAGAGGAGAGAGAGAAAGGAGAGAGAGAGAGAGAGAGAGAGAGAGAGAGAGAGAGAGAGAGAGAGAGAGAGAGAGAGAGAGAGAGAGAGAGAGAGAGAGAGAGAGAGAGAGAGAGAAAAAAAAGTGTATATATACAGAGACAAAGAAATAGGTACCTACAACAACTCTGCCTCAACACCTCATTTTCCTCACCCTCACGCCCACCCTCATATTCGTTTTAACAAGATGCTCCATTCCACCCAACAAGAGCAAATGAAGAGAGAGAACTTAAGAAAAACAATAATGGCCCGATGAATGAGCTCGGAGGCGTCTCAGCACCCTGGAGCCACGAGGCAGGGCCGCCATCTTCTTGATGGAAGTGTCTTACCCGCACGAAACCTCCCGGTCGTTGGAGACTGAGGAGGTGGGTGGCTCATCCTGCTTCACAATGGACAACCGCGGTGGTGATGATGATGATGATGATGATGATGATGATGATTATGTACCTTAACATAGTGACTGTACATAGTGAGGTGAGGGCCAGCAGAAGGGGTGAGAGAGAGAGCACAGGTATATGTAACATAATGAACATTTAAATATATACAATATTATATTTAATTTATGTGATGAAGTGACTTTTTTTGGTTTAGCATTACGTTAAATGATCTTGTTAGTTGACAGTTCATTCCCTGGAAACACAAACCGAAACTGTCTCTATTTCCCGCTTGTTACAACGTGTAATAAAGTTGTTACATCTTGTCTTAACGCGTTTATGACGTATTAGAACGTTGTTACATCTTGATATATTGGTTGTTATAACTGGTTAGGAGGTGTTAAAACTTGTTCGAACGTTGTAGCAACGTCGTAGTTTCGGTGTGTGTTTGGCGGGTTGTTATATTCTCTCTCTCTCTCTCTCTCCCTCTCTCTCTCTCTCTCTCTCTCTCTCTCCCTCTCCCTCTCTCTCGCCCTCCACACTAAAGCTAAATAAAAGTAAAATATACGTAATAGAAAGTACGGTGTATAATATTTCCGCGGTGTGAGGCGTTGGGAGCCTTGCCAACAGCTGACTTGGCTCGCACCTGATCAACGAAGGAAGACCCTTTGTCTCAGACCCTCCGAGGAAAGACCAGGGCGTCTCAGACCCTCCGAGGAAAGACCAGGTCGTCTCAGACCCTCTGAGGAAAGCTCAGGTCGTCTCGGACCCTCCGAGGAAAGACCAGGTCGTCTCAGACCCCCCGAGGAAAGACCAGGTCGTCTCAGATCCTCCGAGGAAAGACCAGGTCGTCTCAGACCCCCCGAGGAAAGACCAGGTCGTCTCAGATCCTCCGAGGAAAGCTCAGGTCGTCTCGGACCCTCCGAGGAAAGACCAGGTCGTCTCAGACCCTCTGAGGAAAGCTCAGGTCGTCTCGGACCCTCCGAGGAAAGACCAGGTCGTCTCAGACCCCCCGAGGAAAGACCAGGTCGTCTCAGATCCTCCGAGGAAAGACCAGGTCGTCTCAGATCCTCCGAGGAAAGACCAGGGTGTCTCAGACCCTCCGAGGAAAGACCAGGTCGTCTCAGACCCTCCGAGGAAAGACCAGGTCGTCTCAGACCCTCCGAGAGAAGACATACGGTTCAGTTATGCCTAAGTATCCACGTGGTGACACATTTTTAAGGCGTTGAAAATGTCAATACTCAAAATTATTCGCCCCGGATTTCTCGTTTCTCTTCTTAACTTATCCATGTCTCTATGCATCTTCTGACTCATTATTGTCTGTCTATTCATTTTCCGACTCGCCTCTGTGTATATATTAGACAGAAGATGAAGAGAGAGACATAGAGGAGTCAGTAGATGTACAGAGACACAGAGAACACGAGTCCTGGAGAGGACCAGTGACAGAGACACAGAGAACACGGGTCCTGGAGAGGACCAGTGACAGAGACACAGAGGACATGGGTCCTGGAGAGGACCAGTGACAGAGACACAGAGGACACGGGTCCTGGAGAGGACCAGTGACAGAGACACAGAGAACACGGGTCCTGGAGAGGACCAGTGACAGAGACACAGAGGACACGGGTCGTGGAGAGGACCAGTGACAGAGACACAGAGGA
Organism: Procambarus clarkii; assembly: GCF_040958095.1. Taxonomy (NCBI): domain Eukaryota; kingdom Metazoa; phylum Arthropoda; class Malacostraca; order Decapoda; family Cambaridae; genus Procambarus; species Procambarus clarkii. Next base: position 7,629,758 of record NC_091217.1, on the reverse strand, counting down.
CACGGGTCCTGGAGAGGACCAGTGACAGAGACACAGAGGACACGGGTCCTGGAGAGGACCAGTGACAGAGACACAGAGGACACGGGTCGTGGAGAGGACCAGTGACAGAGACACAGAGGACACGGGTCCTGGAGAGGACCAGTGACAGAGACACAGAGAACACGGGTCCTGGAGAGGACCAGTGACAGAGACACAGAGAACACGGGTCCTGGAGAGGAACAGTGACAGAGACACAGAGGACATGGGTCCTGGAGAGGACCAGTGACAGAGACACAGAGGACATGGGTCCTGGAGAGGACCAGTGACAGAGACACAGAGGACACGGGTCCTGGAGAGGACCAGTGACAGAGACACAGAGGACACGGGTCCTGGAGAGGACCAGTGACAGAGACACAGAGGAAACGGGTCCTGGAGAGGACCAGTGACAGAGACACAGAGGACACGGGTCCTGGAGAGGACCAGTGACAGAGACACAGAGGACACGGGTCCTGGAGAGGACCAGTGACAGAGACACAGAGGACACGGGTCCTGGAGAGGACCAGTGACAGAGACACAGAGGACACGGGTCCTGGAGAGGACCAGTGACAGAGACACAGAGGACACGGGTCCTGGAGAGGACCAGTGACAGAGACACAGAGGACACGGGTCCTGGAGAGGACCAGTGACAGAGACACAGAGAACACGGGTCCTGGAGAGGACCAGTGACAGAGACACAGAGGACACGGGTCCTGGAGAGGAACAGTGACAGAGACACAGAGGACACGGGTCCTGGAGAGGACCAGTGACAGAGACACAGAGGACACGGGTCCTGGAGAGGACCAGTGACAGAGACACAGAGGACACGGGTCCTGGAGAGGACCAGTGACAGAGACACAGAGGACACGGGTCCTGGAGAGGACCAGTGACAGAGACACAGAGGACATGGGTCCTGGAGAGGACCAGTGACAGAGACACAGAGGACACGGGTCCTGGAGAGGACCAGTGACAGAGACACAGAGGACACGGGTCCTGGAGAGGACCAGTGACAGAGACACAGAGGACACGGGTCCTGGAGAGGACCAGTGACAGAGACACAGAGGACACGGGTCCTGGAGAGGACCAGTGACAGAGACACAGAGAACACGGGTCCTGGAGAGGACCAGTGACAGAGACACAGAGGACACGGGTCCTGGAGAGGACCAGTGACAGAGACACAGAGAACACGGGTCCTGGAGAGGACCAGTGACAGAGACACAGAGGACACGGGTCCTGGAGAGGACCAGTGACAGAGACACAGAGGACACGGGTCCTGGAGAGGACCAGTGACAGAGACACAGAGGACACGGGTCCTGGAGAGGACCAGTGACAGAGACACAGAGAACACGGGTCCTGGAGAGGACCAGTGACAGAGACACAGAGGACACGGGTCCTGGAGAGGACCAGTGACAGAGACACAGAGGACACGGGTCCTGGAGAGGACCAGTGACAGAGACACAGAGGACACGGGTCCTGGAGAGGACCAGTGACAGAGACACAGAGGACACGGGTCCTGGAGAGGACCAGTGACAGAGACACAGAGAACACGGGTCCTGGAGAGGACCAGTGACAGAGACACAGAGGACACGGGTCCTGGAGAGGAACAGTGACAGAGACACAGAGGACACGGGTCCTGGAGAGGACCAGTGACAGAGACACAGAGGACACGGGTCCTGGAGAGGACCAGTGACAGAGACACAGAGGACACGGGTCCTGGAGAGGACCAGTGACAGAGACACAGAGGACACGGGTCCTGGAGAGGACCAGTGACAGAGACACAGAGGACACGGGTCCTGGAGAGGACCAGTGACAGAGACACAGAGAACACGGGTCCTGGAGAGGACCAGTGACAGAGACACAGAGGACACGGGTCCTGGAGAGGACCAGTGACAGAGACACAGAGAACACGGGTCCTGGAGATGACCAGTGACAGAGACACAGAGGACACGGGTCCTGGAGAGGACCAGTGACAGAGACACAGAGGACACGGGTCCTGGAGAGGACCAGTGACAGAGACACAGAGGACACGGGTCCTGGAGAGGACCAGTGACAGAGACACAGAGGACACGGGTCCTGGAGAGGACCAGTGGACCAACAAGAGTGGCTGGGACATCTCGCCAGCCGCTCTCATAATAGGAAATAAATTAGGTTTTCCTTGCAAATGATAACCATTTTTGCCTCTATTGGTTTTGTCTCTTCGTCTGCCTCTCCTATTGTATTTTTCCTTTTGCTGCGTCTTCGTCGTTATCGCCGTCTTCGTCGTTATCGCCGTCTTCGTCGTTATCGCCGTCTTCGTCGTTATCGCCGTCTTCGTTGTCTTCTGTTTATTGTTATTGTTCTTGTTTGTTCATCATTAGTTGCTCTGTTTTACTTTTTATTGCCATAGTGTTTGTTTTTATTGTTCTTTTACTTTTACATTTACTATTTTCTGCTATTGTCATTTTTCTCTTTCCCTCCTCTCTCGAAATTATTGTCAGTTCTAGCTCGTTCTCTCTCTGTCTCTCTCTCTCTCTGTCTCTCTGTCTCTCTCTGTCTCTCTCTCTGTCTCTCTCTGTCTCTCTCTCTGTCTCTCTCTCTCTGTCTCTGTCTCTCTCTCTCTCTCTCTCTCTCTCTGTCTCTCTCTCTCTCTCTCTGTCTCTCTCTCTCTCTGTCTCTCTGTCTCTCTCTGTCTCTCTCTCTCTCTCTCTCTCTCTCTCTCTCTCTCTCTCTCTCTCTCTCTCTCTCTCTCTGTCTCTCTCTCTGTCTCTCTCTCTCTCTCTCTCTCTGTCTCTCTCTCTCTCTCTCTCTCTCTCTCTCTCTCTCTCTCTCTCTCTCTCTCTGTCTCTGTCTCTCTCTCTCTCTCTCTCTGTCTCTCTCTGTCTCTCTCTCTCTCTCTCTCTCTCTCTCTGTCTCTCTCTCTGTCTCTCTCTCTCTCTCTCTCTCTCTCTGTCTCTGTCTCTGTCTCTCTCTCTCTCTCTCTCTCTCTCTCTCTGTCTCTGTCTCTGTCTCTCTCTCTCTCTCTCTCTCTCTCTCTCTCTCTCTCTCTCTCTCTCTCTCTCTCTCGTGCAGGGTATTCTAGTAGCACTTTATCCTGCACTAATGGCAACAAAATATTCTAGAAAGAAACTGGAGGCTGGTCAGTGGGAGCGGCGTTCCATTACCCTGTGAGACTTTTTCTGGCCTCCCTCTTTACATGACCCCAATAAAGATTCCAGTCAGTAAATAACAGAGAGAGAGAGAGAGAGAGAGAGAGAGAGAGAGAGAGAGAGAGAGAGAGAGAGAGAGAGAGAGAGAGAGAGAGACAGAGAGAGAGAGAGAGAGAGGGACGCCCGAGCACACAGTGGGCTCCAGCTTCATCCTGTATCTAACAGGATTGTTACTAAACATATGAGTTTTTTATCCATTATTTTACGTATAATGTCATTAAATCGCTTTCTATGGGGTTGTTGAAGATTCGCTACCCGGAACTAAAAGATCCAAGTAGCACGGGCTATGGTGAGCACGTAGTGGAGTTCTATGGGGGCAGGTTTCCAGCGAGATGAAGAAGGTTAATAGCTCCCAGCTTGCAGTTTCATTTGGGACATCAATGCGGTTCCTAATGAACTCCAGTCTTAGTTAAAACAAAAAGGAGGTAGAGAGATATAAAGAAATAAGCAAAGGTTCAAAGAGACAGATGAAAAAAGAGGTGTATAGACAGCTTAAAAGTCAAGGTTTTTGTGTGTGTTGCTAGGATCTTGTTGCATAAATAGCTATTAGTAGACTAACTTTGTAGACTAACAAAACACACACACAAACACACACACACACACACACACACACACACACACACACACACACACACACACACACACACACACACACACACGCACCAAACACGATAGACAAACTCGAGGAACGATCGACATGGCTCGACAATAACAACAAGCAGAACAAATCAATGAACAATCCCAGGAATTGTTCACTAAGCACAGTAAACAGAGGTAAACATAGAAACAATCCCTTCGGGCCGGTCAACAAGTCCTCATTAGCTTTGCAAACACAAAAACTGAAGAAACACTGGCTTAAAATCACACATTTGGCAAATGCACCGACTTAGCGAGGGGGATTTCTTGCTAAGCTGTCATGGCATTACACGTCAACCCATCCGCCTGTTATGGTAGTACTTATAGGAAGGATGAGGAGCATAGTACATATATCGACGTACAAAGCCATTAGACAGTAGAAATCGGTACTAATGAATTGGAACAATTCGGGAAACGATTTTAATCTAACCTTACCTTCCTAAGCTTAATACACGCTATTTGAATCCTAATATAGTATATATATGTGCTATACTAGGCCTAGAAATATGTGTGCTTTTAGTTGAAGTGTTTTCGTACTCTATAATGTGAATAGTACAAAGTTCCACTATCTGCTTAGTAAGTCAGTATTTGTAATATGGTGCACATAGTTACAAAAAATACTATCTAAACAAAAGGGTGTGCAAGCACGCCAGTTTGTCGAGAGCGTGGCAGTGTAAATTGTCAGTTGATATTGTAATCCATTCCATTCACCTGGGCTGTAGGAGGCTCGAACCACGGACCCCAAGTGTGTGAGGCACAAGCTCTATCGACCGACCTATTGAGTAGTTGCAATTTTGCAATCAGTAAAACGTTACAGAGTGATAATGCAATTTGAAAAAAAAAACGCAAGAAAATCACTCTAACTTGATGTAACAACCAGGTAATCAATTAGCAAAAGGTAATCAACGAAATAATCAAAGAGGTAATCAGTTATCAACGAGGGAATCAGGAGGATTCGAACCCTCGACATGGGTAATCTTGAGGTTATCTTGAGATGATTTCGGGGCTTTAGTGTCCCCGCGGCCCGGTCCTCGACCAGGCCTCCACCCCCAGGAAGCAGCCCGTGACAGCTGACTAAC